>NW_027190119.1:0-53287 GCF_040958095.1 Procambarus clarkii
GGATGTTCTGTGGGATTCGTTGGGTTATAATATAAAAAACTGTAAACCTTATGCAATATATCATTAACAACATATAGTATGAGGTATTAAAATCTATTGTTCTAGTTTTGTTTAAATTTATGACAATAAGAAAGAGGATTTCCACAGTTTCTTAGCAAACATCTTACATATACGTGAAATATATGGACAGTGTAAATTCTACTAAATCAATCAAATTTATTTATATTCTCAATCATATGCAAATTGGGTATTTGAGCGAGCATGTATTTACCTCTGTTGTTTTTGGTTGTCTCCATAAAAATCCGCTCCTGCTGCACCAGACTCATCACATCCTCCACCTCCACCCAGTACCTCATCTCTGAGGACTCCAGCACCTGCTGTACCAACGTACTCCTACAGGTCGAGCTTACCAGAATCTACAAAGATGACGCATGATTATGAGTGGCCCTCCAATATACTATAAATTACAAAACCACACACATGAAAATGAAGCAACGACAACGTTTCGGCCAAGTATATACACAATTCATGCAAGAAAGTTGTCTGACAGCAAACAGTTCACTTACCTGGGCGTGGGTTGTATTGTCGCCCCAAATATCGAAGTAACCGCCGTTTTCTAGTTCCCGGATCACATCGTTATTTTTTAACACGTCAACACTCCACATCTGTCCACAAACAACATGTTAGATAAAACCTCTACATTTTTGTGGTATTGTGTGCCACAACCCACCACAGTTCCCGACTTCACGGGTACCTATATACTGTTAGATACAAATCTAACTGATGTTAGACAAATCCCAAAGGTTTTCATATAAAAGAAAGATTAATCAATTTACATGGAAATATATGTCTGCTGAGACTGATGGATGCCCACTACTCTCGTAAAAGAAAAGTAAACTTCAGTATGCATTTAAAATTGTTTCGCATAAATAATGCCTTACGTTGTTGAAAGAATGACACTTAAAATTCAAAACCAATAGACACTATTAATGGCGTAAATCACGAAGTAATTACCACGAGATAAATAATGAAAGAAACTCACCTGAATGCTTGCATCGCCCTGGACGAGCGTAGCCAAACACAGGCAAAACACAGGCAAAACAGGCAGCATCTTGGAATACAACAAGCACTGCGGAGACACAAGTACTTAAACCTTTAATCCGTGGTGACACTAAGACACAGAAGCACAAGATGCGAGATTATGCTTCCAGTCGCAGCTTATATTGGCCGGTAAAGGTGAGATTGTAGGGACAGGTGTAATTGGTCCCGCTAGAGTAACGGGTAACATGATTAAAGTATTCAATTTACTGAGAGGGGTATAACAAAAGGAATGTAAAAAAGCTGTAAATATAAGAGCAGTTAGTAAATTGGATAAAGTTTGATTTAGAAAATACCTGGGTAAATAGTGGTTTAGAAATGTGATAGTAGATTTCAGGAAAAAATTATCATACCGGATATTGGATCGCTGCAGTGTTTTATATATGAATTTGAATTATACATGAATCAACATCTATTACGTTAATAGTTATGTCTTTAGTAGATTAAACACACTATTTCAAAACCAGTATTTTTCGTGTGATTTTCCTGTGTCTATCTTTCCCAATTTATATCCATTGTTTCTTGTTTCAGTTGGTACTGATGTTTTAATATCTTTGTATGCTCATTTCCAATATGTATAAAAACAAAATAATGAAAAAAACTTAAAAAGGAATGTATTCCACCATACGAGGCCGCTCTTATTTATATTCAACAAAACTCGTTCATATTATATATCTAATCTAAGAACATCAGATCATACATATACAAAAATCGGTAAGTAGGGAAATTAACAGGAAAGAAGACTCACTATCACTTCAAGTTTATCTAAATAGGGTTTTGAAATGGTCAAAAGATTAGCAGATGCAGTTTTATGCTGATAAATGTAAAGTTCTGAGGCTAGGTAATGATGATAAATTTACAAGTACGAGCTAGACGGTGTTGAGATTGCGAAGTTTGATTGCGAAAGGGATCTGGGTGTTACGATTAGTAAGAATTTAAAACCAAATTATCAATGCATGAATGTTCGAAATGAGGTAAATAGGACACTGGGATTTATTAATCGAAGCGTTAGTAACAAGACACCTGGTATTGTTCTTCAGTAATATCTTGCTCTGGTTAGGGCCCCATTTAGATTATTCAGTTCAGTTTTGGTCGCCGTACTATAGAATGGATATAACATAAGAACAAGGCAACTGCAGAAGGCCTATACGAGGCAGCTCCTATTTATAACCACCCAATCCCACTCATATACATGTCCAACCCATGCTTGAAACAATCGAGGGATCCCACCTCCACATTGAAAATAAGAACAAAGGCAACTACAGAAGGTCTATTGGCCCATACGAGGCAGCTCCTATTTATAACCACCCAATCCCACTCATATACATGTCCAACCCATGCTTGAAACAATCGAGGGACCCCACCTCCACCACGTTACACGGCAATTGGTTCCACAAATCAACAACCCTGTTACTGAACCAGTATTTACCCAAGTCTTTCCTAAATCTAAACTTGTCCAATTTATACCCATTGTTTCGTGTTCTGTCTTGTGTTGATATTTTTAATACCCTATTAATATCCTCCCTGTTATGTCCATTCATCCACTTGTAAACTTCTATCATGTCACCCCTAACTCTTCGCCTTTCCAGTGAATGCAACTTAAGCTTGGTTAATCTTTCTTCATATGAAAGATTTCTAATTTGGGGAATTAACTTAGTCATCCTACGTTGGACACGTTCAAGTGAATTCATCAATCAATTTATTTTTTATGAAATGGGAGACATCTCCAGTCACGCAGGGTGCAGTCGCACCTCAACAGATCTTCAGTATCATCTATTGGTACTAATAATGGCTCAAAAGGGCCACCACTTATGGGCTATTCATGCCCGTGCCACCTTTTGGGTGGCTTAATCTTGATGGCATTATAGGTGGCATCAATCAATCAATTTATTTTCACTTGAGAATGAACCATGCGTTGAGGAGAACCATGAGAATGAGGAGTGCGTTCGCAGCAGGTTTTCTTTTAAACATGTCTCATTGAATATGGCCGCAGATTCAGTATTTACTATCATCTGGTTTAGGGCTTCTATCCCTCTAATTATTTTCCTAGCATCAGAGCTTAGCTGAAAGAGGAGTTCTCAAAAAACTCATTTTCGTTATTTCAAGGTGAATAAAAATAGTTAATTACTATAGAATGTATTACACTTATTTATACAAATTGCACAAAGTTTCGAACCACTATGGTTCATTCTCAAGTGAAAATAAATTGATTGATGCCACCTAAAATGCCATCATGATTAAGCCACCCAAAAGGTGGCACGGGCATGAATAGCCCATAAGTGGTGGCCCTTTTGAGCCACCATATATATATATATATATATATATATATATATATATATATATATATATATATATATATATATATATATATATATATATATATATATATATATATATATATATATATATATATATATATATATATATATATATATATATATATATATATATATATATATATATATATATATATATATATATATATTTATATATATAGTGTGTGTGTGCTAAATGACAGTGGTCCCAGGACAGAGCCTGGGGCACTCCAGTTACACTTACATCTTTTTTCCATTTTGAATTAACACCATTTACACTACCACTCTATTTCTTTAGTTATAGCTATACCCTAATCCATGTTTATAAAGCACTCTTAATACCGTGAGACTCTATCTTTTTAATCAGTCTTTCATGTGGCACTGTATCAGAGTCTTTGCTAAAGGCAAGGTACGCACTTCACAACTGCCTTAACTTAGCTTGAATAAAATGATGAAATTTTTTTTAAACATGAATGGCCATATGTTAAACCATGTTGTGAATCATTTATTAATTTATATTTTCTACATGAAGACGAATGGTATTTGCATATCAATTCTAGTAATTTTCCTACAATAGACGTTAGGCTAATTGGCCGATAGTTTTACGCAAGTGATCAATCTCTTTTCTTAAAAAAAAAATGTCACCTCTTTAGCAACCTTCCATGACTCCGGCACTCTGTCTGACAAATGATTTATTAAATATGGTAGACTGGCTCGAAAAGCTCCCTTTTGCATTTTTTAAACACCCTGAATAGGTCCATTAAAAGTTCTTCGTCCGTCACTGGGGATTTGTTTGGTTTGAGTTCCCTATTTCCTCAATAACATCCTCAATGGTAACAGCTAAACTAGTCAACCTATCCTCGTCCCAACACACATAGACTTGTTTGGCTGAAGGCATAGTTTTAAGTTCCTCTTTAGTAAATACAGAGATAAAATATATATTAAAAATACTACTCATCGCTTTGTCATTATCTGTTATCTGACCAATGTTAACTTTTAATGGACCTATCCTCTCACTAATCTTTGTTCGAATTAACTGAAAAAAACTTTAGGATTTGTCTTTGCTTGCCCTGCTATGGGAACTTCGTAATTTTTTTTTCCCCCGTTATCTCTGTTTTTTAAGGTGCATGTGGAGACTTTTCCAAATATTAAATATAGTAAAAAAAATTTCCCGTTATTTGGCATCAGCGTCGTAAAAAATTCATCCCTATATGTTAAGAAATGGATTTCTTACGAATTTTTTTTTAAATGCGTGCGCGAAGAGCAGCTGCCAGTAGTGGTAACACCTCCTTCATTTTGCTTCTTAGACTCCTACTGTTTGTGTGAAATATACCCTAATTATATTGTTAATATACCTGACTGAATTATGATAAAATAGAAGATAGCATATTTGTTACAAACGGCCGTTAGCAAAACCACGTTGTGAGTCATTAATTATTCTTTTTTCAAGATGCAGAGGAATGGCTTTTGCAATTGTCGATTCAAGCAATTTTCCAAAAATAGACGTTAGGCTAATTGGGCAATTGCTGGAAGAAAGGAACGCCAGAAACGCTGCGCGTGCTAGTTGCTTTACAAGACTGTAATTACCATATTTGTATCCTCACATTCCTTATGTACATTCTTGTATATGCAAAATTTAATAAATAAATAAATAAAGTGATATATCTTCTTTTTCGCAAAATGGTTCAATCCACGATTCCGGCACTGAATAGCAATATGCCAGAAATGGCCCTCATCTTTTCCCTTAAGCCACAGAATGGAAGTGAGGGAATTCGATTCTTTTTAAATGAAGAATAGTTACTGTTGGTTTGAGAAAGCAAATATTGAAATGGAAAATTTGAAACTTTCCATATACTTTATTGTAAAGGTACACTTCTACTTATGTGCAGTGGCTAAAGAAAAGATAACTTGAGCTTCAAACAAATTTTGATACACTATTATAAAGTCAAGTACATAAATACTAAACATATATTCATGTAAATAACTACAACATCAAGTGGAACATCATTATATAAAAAGACCGGTTGTTACATTAGCTAAATACCTGCCTACTGTTGTAAATTTATTTGTTAGACTTGTCTAATAGCAGTTTAAATAAAAACAGGTAGATTTTTTTATTGTTTTATTTTAGGATTTAAAATTCAGATTTAGGAATTACTTACATAAATAATGTTGATTCCAGGAGTAACTCCTGCCTTAGTACCAACCATATGCCATATGTACCAACTATACATATGGCTGCTACTAAGGATTGGTACAGTGACCCGTGTTAGTAATATGACGGACCATGCACATGATACCGGCAGTGGTCTCCATCAGAGTGCTGCTAATATTACTCTCTGAATGAAGAAGTCCATATCTCCCTTTATAAGGGAGATCAATGGTATATATGAACCTATTCTGTGCCTCGGGTGCCAAGTCTTCAGAGGTTAGACCGTACAGTGGTCCTGATTGGCCTATCTCATAATTGATATGTCCACGAGACGTATAGCTCACGGCATGAACAAATACCATAGCCAGAACTTCGTGTTCATGGATGTTTGCTGGAGGAATGTCATTCCGCAACACAGGATAAACGATAGACTGGCCATAGCCTCGGAAAGCTATGAACAGGTCAATGCCACCCACTGTTTCCATGATTGCTTGGAGACCTCGGGTTTCTGGTTCAGTGAAGGGTGTGACGCCTTTGTAAGTCTCACTACAAGGGTCGAATGGAGTGCTGAAGCTCCATTCCAAGTCCATGTCACGGATCAGGCTCACTCCTTTGCACCCTCTATCAAGGTGGGTCTGGCGATTCTTTCTCCACAGCCTAGAGTAAACAATAATGTTAGAATCATGACAATGATTTTTTTTTTTTTAAACTAAAAGGTTGGTATTATTTCCCATAATAAACTGCTATATGTATTATCTCATTACTAGTCACGACTTGGGATACACACGCTTCTGGGCAATAATGTGCAGAGTGTATTGTAAAACTGCAGGGGTCTTTATGACCCCTGCAGTTTTACAATACTTCTGCACTGTGTCTTCTGTCTTCACTGTGCGAGGTTGTGTGGCATGAACACTGCACGGTGTTGCATATCGTGTACACTGTTGACTGACCTGGCACTCTCGGAGGTGAAGGAGTAATGATAGCCGTCCGGGTTGACGACAGGCACGATGTACCACTCCGTCCTCTTCAGCAGGTCTCGCCAAGAATCGTCTGTAATCAGAAGGTTCAGGATATACAGAGAGACGGCAGGAGAGATCCATTCACGAGCATGGATACCTGGAACAACGGGAAAGAGATTGGGAAATAATTAGCTATTATTTTATATTGTCACTTATCATTATTAACTCTATTATCTTACTTATAATTGTTATATTCGCAATATGTTATATACACTGTATTGCTAACTCTATTGGCTATTCAGGACGAACAAGCTCCTCTCTCTTACCAGCTTCGATCCAGATCTTTGTCTTGGGTTCATCGGAGAATGGATCTGTGACTTTAATCACCAGGACTTGGCGCCCCTCCTCCGTGGTGGCTGCCGTTAGCACCTGCACGAAGCAGCCTCCCATTTCCTTCACCCAGTTTATGAACTTCTCGACGTCTGCCGTATTGTGGTAGACGTTCCAATCCATCGGATGTTCTGTGGGATTCGTTGGGTTATAATATAAAAAACTGTAAACCTTATGCAATATATCATTAACAACATATAGTATGAGGTATTAAAATCTATTGTTCTAGTTTTGTTTAAATTTATGACAATAAGAAAGAGGATTTCCACAGTTTCTTAGCAAACATCTTACATATACGTGAAATATATGGACAGTGTAAATTCTACTAAATCAATCAAATTTATTTATATTCTCAATCATATGCAAATTGGGTATTTGAGCGAGCATGTATTTACCTCTGTTGTTTTTGGTTGTCTCCATAAAAATCCGCTCCTGCTGCACCAGACTCATCACATCCTCCACCTCCACCCAGTACCTCATCTCTGAGGACTCCAGCACCTGCTGTACCAACGTACTCCTACAGGTCGAGCTTACCAGAATCTACAAAGATGACGCATGATTATGAGTGGCCCTCCAATATACTATAAATTACAAAACCACACACATGAAAATGAAGCAACGACAACGTTTCGGCCAAGTATATACACAATTCATGCAAGAAAGTTGTCTGACAGCAAACAGTTCACTTACCTGGGCGTGGGTTGTATTGTCGCCCCAAATATCGAAGTAACCGCCGTTTTCTAGTTCCCGGATCACATCGTTATTTTTTAACACGTCAACACTCCACATCTGTCCACAAACAACATGTTAGATAAAACCTCTACATTTTTGTGGTATTGTGTGCCACAACCCATCACAGTTCCCGACTTCACGGGTACCTATATACTGTTAGATACAAATCTAACTGATGTTAGACAAATCCCAAAGGTTTTCATATAAAAGAAAGATTAATCAATTTACATGGAAATATATGTCTGCTGAGACTGATGGATGCCCACTACTCTCGTAAAAGAAAAGTAAACTTCAGTATGCATTTAAAATTGTTTCGCATAAATAATGCCTTACGTTGTTGAAAGAATGACACTTAAAATTCAAAACCAATAGACACTATTAATGGCGTAAATCACGAAGTAATTACCACGAGATAAATAATGAAAGAAACTCACCTGAATGCTTGCATCGCCCTGGACGAGCGTAGCCAAACACAGGCAAAACACAGGCAAAACAGGCAGCATCTTGGAATACAACAAGCACTGCGGAGACACAAGTACTTAAACCTTTAATCCGTGGTGACACTAAGACACAGAAGCACAAGATGCGAGATTATGCTTCCAGTCGCAGCTTATATTGGCCGGTAAAGGTGAGATTGTAGGGACAGGTGTAATTGGTCCCGCTAGAGTAACGGGTAACATGATTAAAGTATTCAATTTACTGAGAGGGGTATAACAAAAGGAATGTAAAAAAGCTGTAAATATAAGAGCAGTTAGTAAATTGGATAAAGTTTGATTTAGAAAATACCTGGGTAAATAGTGGTTTAGAAATGTGATAGTAGATTTCAGGAAAAAATTATCATACCGGATATTGGATCGCTGCAGTGTTTTATATATGAATTTGAATTATACATGAATCAACATCTATTACGTTAATAGTTATGTCTTTAGTAGATTAAACACACTATTTCAAAACCAGTATTTTCGTGTGATTTTCCTGTGTCTATCTTTCCCAATTTATATCCATTGTTTCTTGTTTCAGTTGGTTCTGATGTTTTAATATCTTTGTATGCTCATTTCCAATATGTATAAAAACAAAATAATGAAAAAAACTTAAAAAGGAATGTATTCCACCATACGAGGCCGCTCTTATTTATATTCAACAAAACTCGTTCATATTATATATCTAATCTAAGAACATCAGATCATACATATACAAAAATCGGTAAGTAGGGAAATTAACAGGAAAGAAGACTCACTATCACTTCAAGTTTATCTAAATAGGGTTTTGAAATGGTCAAAAGATTAGCAGATGCAGTTTTATGCTGATAAATGTAAAGTTCTGAGGCTAGGTAATGATGATAAATTTACAAGTACGAGCTAGACGGTGTTGAGATTGCGAAGTTTGATTGCGAAAGGGATCTGGGTGTTACGATTAGTAAGAATTTAAAACCAAATTATCAATGCATGAATGTTCGAAATGAGGTAAATAGGACACTGGGATTTATTAATCGAAGCGTTAGTAACAAGACACCTGGTATTGTTCTTCAGTAATATCTTGCTCTGGTTAGGGCCCCATTTAGATTATTCAGTTCAGTTTTGGTCGCCGTACTATAGAATGGATATAACATAAGAACAAGGCAACTGCAGAAGGCCTATACGAGGCAGCTCCTATTTATAACCACCCAATCCCACTCATATACATGTCCAACCCATGCTTGAAACAATCGAGGGATCCCACCTCCACATTGAAAATAAGAACAAAGGCAACTACAGAAGGTCTATTGGCCCATACGAGGCAGCTCCTATTTATAACCACCCAATCCCACTCATATACATGTCCAACCCATGCTTGAAACAATCGAGGGACCCCACCTCCACCACGTTACACGGCAATTGGTTCCACAAATCAACAACCCTGTTACTGAACCAGTATTTACCCAAGTCTTTCCTAAATCTAAACTTGTCCAATTTATACCCATTGTTTCGTGTTCTGTCTTGTGTTGATATTTTTAATACCCTATTAATATCCTCCCTGTTATGTCCATTCATCCACTTGTAAACTTCTATCATGTCACCCCTAACTCTTCGCCTTTCCAGTGAATGCAACTTAAGCTTGGTTAATCTTTCTTCATATGAAAGATTTCTAATTTGGGGAATTAACTTAGTCATCCTACGTTGGACACGTTCAATTGAATTCATCAATCAATTTATTTTTTATGAAATGGGAGACATCTCCAGTCACGCAGGGTGCAGTCGCACCTCAACAGATCTTCAGTATCATCTATTGGTACTAATAATGGCTCAAAAGGGCCACCACTTATGGGCTATTCATGCCCGTGCCACCTTTTGGGTGGCTTAATCTTGATGGCATTATAGGTGGCATCAATCAATCAATTTATTTTCACTTGAGAATGAACCATGCGTTGAGGAGAACCATGAGAATGAGGAGTGCGTTCGCAGCAGGTTTTCTTTTAAACATGTCTCATTGAATATGGCCGCAGATTCAGTATTTACTATCATCTGGTTTAGGGCTTCTATCCCTCTAATTATTTTCCTAGCATCAGAGCTTAGCTGAAAGAGGAGTTCTCAAAAAACTCATTTTCGTTATTTCAAGGTGAATAAAAATAGTTAATTACTATAGAATGTATTACACTTATTTATACAAATTGCACAAAGTTTCGAACCACTATGGTTCATTCTCAAGTGAAAATAAATTGATTGATGCCACCTAAAATGCCATCATGATTAAGCCACCCAAAAGGTGGCACGGGCATGAATAGCCCATAAGTGGTGGCCCTTTTGAGCCACCACTTGAGCATATATATATATATATATATATATATATATATATATATATATATATATATATATATATATATATATATATATATATATATATATATATATATATATATATATATATATATATATATATATATATATATATATATATATATATATATATATATATATTATATATATATATATATATATATATATATATATATATATATATATATATATATATATATATATATATATATATATATTTATATATATATATATATATATATATATATATATATATATTATATATATATATATATATATATATATATATATTTATATATATATATATATATATATATATATATATATATATATATATATATATATATATATATATATATATATATATATATATATATATATATATATTTATATAACTGAAAACTCACACCCCAGAAGTGACTCGAACCCATACTCCCAGAAGCAACGCATCTGGTATGTACAAGACGCCTTAATCCACTTGACCATCACGACCGGACATAATGAGGTGATAGCCGAGGCTATTTGAACCACCCCACCGCCGGCACTCGGATAGTTATCTTGGGCATAGCATTTTACCAAATCACCTCATTCTTTGGGGCAACACGTGAGGAACACAAATGCGAACAAGCCTGAATGGTCCCCAGGACATATGCAACTGAAAACTCACACCCCAGAAGTGACTCGAACCCATACTCCCAGAAGCAACGCATCTGGTATGTACAAGACGCCTTAATCCACTTGACCATCACGACCGGACATAATGAGGTGATAGCCGAGGCTATTTGAACCACCCCACCGCCGGCACTCGGATAGTTATCTTGGGCATAGCATTTTACCAAATCACCTCATTCTTTGGGGCAACACGTGAGGAACACAAATGCGAACAAGCCTGAATGGTCCCCAGGACATATGCAACTGAAAACTCACACCCCAGAAGTGACTCGAACCCATACTCCCAGAAGCAACGCATCTGGTATGTACAAGACGCCTTAATCCACTTGACCATCACGACCGGACATAATGAGGTGATAGCCGAGGCTATTTGAACCACCCCACCGCCGGCACTCGGATAGTTATCTTGGGCATAGCATTTTACCAAATCACCTCATTCTTTGGGGCAACACGTGAGGAACACAAATGCGAACAAGCCTGAATGGTCCCCAGGACATATGCAACTGAAAACTCACACCCCAGAAGTGACTCGAACCCATACTCCCAGAAGCAACGCATCTGGTATGTACAAGACGCCTTAATCCACTTGACCATCACGACCGGACATAATGAGGTGATAGCCGAGGCTATTTGAACCACCCCACCGCCGGCACTCGGATAGTTATCTTGGGCATAGCATTTTACCAAATCACCTCATTCTTTGGGGCAACACGTGAGGAACACAAATGCGAACAAGCCTGAATGGTCCCCAGGACATATGCAACTGAAAACTCACACCCCAGAAGTGACTCGAACCCATACTCCCAGAACTCGGATAGTTATCTTGGGCATAGCATTTTACCAAATCACCTCATTCTTTGGGGCAACACGTGAGGAACACCGAGTGCCGGCGGTGGGGTGGTTCAAATAGCCTCGGCTATCACCTCATTATGTCCGGTCGTGATGGTCAAGTGGATTAAGGCGTCTTGTACATACCAGATGCGTTGCTTCTGGGAGTATGGGTTCGAGTCACTTCTGGGGTGTGAGTTTTCAGTTGCATATGTCCTGGGGACCATTCAGGCTTGTTCGCATTTGTGTTCCTCACGTGTTGCCCCAAAGAATGAGGTGATTTGGTAAAATGCTATGCCCAAGATAACTATCCGAGTGCCGGCGGTGGGGTGGTTCAAATAGCCTCGGCTATCACCTCATTATGTCCGGTCGTGATGGTCAAGTGGATTAAGGCGTCTTGTACATACCAGATGCGTTGCTTCTGGGAGTATGGGTTCGAGTCACTTCTGGGGTGTGAGTTTTCAGTTGCATATGTCCTGGGGACCATTCAGGCTTGTTCGCATTTGTGTTCCTCACGTGTTGCCCCAAAGAATGAGGTGATTTGGTAAAATGCTATGCCCAAGATAACTATCCGAGTGCCGGCGGTGGGGTGGTTCAAATAGCCTCGGCTATCACCTCATTATGTCCGGTCGTGATGGTCAAGTGGATTAAGGCGTCTTGTACATACCAGATGCGTTGCTTCTGGGAGTATGGGTTCGAGTCACTTCTGGGGTGTGAGTTTTCAGTTGCATATGTCCTGGGGACCATTCAGGCTTGTTCGCATTTGTGTTCCTCACGTGTTGCCCCAAAGAATGAGGTGATTTGGTAAAATGCTATGCCCAAGATAACTATCCGAGTGCCGGCGGTGGGGTGGTTCAAATAGCCTCGGCTATCACCTCATTATGTCCGGTCGTGATGGTCAAGTGGATTAAGGCGTCTTGTACATACCAGATGCGTTGCTTCTGGGAGTATGGGTTCGAGTCACTTCTGGGGTGTGAGTTTTCAGTTGCATATGTCCTGGGGACCATTCAGGCTTGTTCGCATTTGTGTTCCTCACGTGTTGCCCCAAAGAATGAGGTGATTTGGTAAAATGCTATGCCCAAGATAACTATCCGAGTGCCGGCGGTGGGGTGGTTCAAATAGCCTCGGCTATCACCTCATTATGTCCGGTCGTGATGGTCAAGTGGATTAAGGCGTCTTGTACATACCAGATGCGTTGCTTCTGGGAGTATGGGTTCGAGTCACTTCTGGGGTGTGAGTTTTCAGTTGCATATGTCCTGGGGACCATTCAGGCTTGTTCGCATTTGTGTTCCTCACGTGTTGCCCCAAAGAATGAGGTGATTTGGTAAAATGCTATGCCCAAGATAACTATCCGAGTGCCGGCGGTGGGGTGGTTCAAATAGCCTCGGCTATCACCTCATTATGTCCGGTCGTGATGGTCAAGTGGATTAAGGCGTCTTGTACATACCAGATGCGTTGCTTCTGGGAGTATGGGTTCGAGTCACTTCTGGGGTGTGAGTTTTCAGTTGCATATGTCCTGGGGACCATTCAGGCTTGTTCGCATATATTTATATATATAGTGTGTGTGTGCTAAATGACAGTGGTCCCAGGACAGAGCCTGGGGCACTCCAGTTACACTTACATCTTTTTTCCATTTTGAATTAACACCATTTACACTACCACTCTATTTCTTTAGTTATAGCTATACCCTAATCCATGTTTATAAAGCACTCTTAATACCGTGAGACTCTATCTTTTTAATCAGTCTTTCATGTGGCACTGTATCAGAGTCTTTGCTAAAGGCAAGGTACGCACTTCACAACTGCCTTAACTTAGCTTGAATAAAATGATGAAATTTTTTTTAAACATGAATAGCGATATGTTAAACCATGTTGTGAATCATTTATTAATTTATATTTTCTACATGAAGACGAATGGTATTTGCATATCAATTCTAGTAATTTTCCTACAATAGACGTTAGGCTAATTGGCCGATAGTTTTACGCAAGTGATCAATCTCTTTTCTTAAAAAAAAAATGTCACCTCTTTAGCAACCTTCCATGACTCCGGCACTCTGTCTGACAAATGATTTATTAAATATGGTAGACTGGCTCGAAAAGCTCCCTTTTGCATTTTTTAAACACCCTGAATAGGTCCATTAAAAGTTCTTCGTCCGTCACTGGGGATTTGTTTGGTTTGAGTTCCCTATTTCCTCAATAACATCCTCAATGGTAACAGCTAAACTAGTCAACCTATCCTCGTCCCAACACACATAGACTTGTTTGGCTGAAGGCATAGTTTTAAGTTCCTCTTTAGTAAATACAGAGATAAAATATATATTAAAAATACTACTCATCGCTTTGTCATTATCTGTTATCTGACCAATGTTAACTTTTAATGGACCTATCCTCTCACTAATCTTTGTTCGAATTAACTGAAAAAAACTTTAGGATTTGTCTTTGCTTGCCCTGCTATGGGAACTTCGTAATTTTTTTTTTCCCCCGTTATCTCTGTTTTTTAAGGTGCATGTGGAGACTTTTCCAAATATTAAATATAGTAAAAAAAATTTCCCGTTATTTGGCATCAGCGTCGTAAAAAAATCATCCCTATATGTTAAGAAATGGATTTCTTACGAATTTTTTTTTAAATGCGTGCGCGAAGAGCAGCTGCCAGTAGTGGTAACACCTCCTTCATTTTGCTTCTTAGACTCCTACTGTTTGTGTGAAATATACCCTAATTATATTGTTAATATACCTGACTGAATTATGATAAAATAGAAGATAGCATATTTGTTACAAACGGCCGTTAGCAAAACCACGTTGTGAGTCATTAATTATTCTTTTTTCAAGATGCAGAGGAATGGCTTTTGCAATTGTCGATTCAAGCAATTTTCCAAAAATAGACGTTAGGCTAATTGGGCAATTGCTGGAAGAAAGGAACGCCAGAAACGCTGCGCGTGCTAGTTGCTTTACAAGACTGTAATTACCATATTTGTATCCTCACATTCCTTATGTACATTCTTGTATATGCAAAATTTAATAAATAAATAAATAAAGTGATATATCTTCTTTTTCGCAAAATGGTTCAATCCACGATTCCGGCACTGAATAGCAATATGCCAGAAATGGCCCTCATCTTTTCCCTTAAGCCACAGAATGGATGTGAGGGAATTCGATTCTTTTTAAATGAAGAATAGTTACTGTTGGTTTGAGAAAGCAAATATTGAAATGGAAAATTTGAAACTTTCCATATACTTTATTGTAAAGGTACACTTCTACTTATGTGCAGTGGCTAAAGAAAAGATAACTTGAGCTTCAAACAAATTTTGATACACTATTATAAAGTCAAGTACATAAATACTAAACATATTCATGTAAATAACTACAACATCAAGTGGAACATCATTATATAAAAAGACCGGTTGTTACATTAGCTAAATACCTGCCTACTGTTGTAAATTTATTTGTTAGACTTGTCTAATAGCAGTTTAAATAAAAACAGGTAGATTTTTTTATTGTTTTATTTTAGGATTTAAAATTCAGATTTAGGAATTACTTACATAAATAATGTTGATTCCAGGAGTAACTCCTGCCTTAGTACCAACCATATGCCATATGTACCAACTATACATATGGCTGCTACTAAGGATTGGTACAGTGACCCGTGTTAGTAATATGACGGACCATGCACATGATACCGGCAGTGGTCTCCATCAGAGTGCTGCTAATATTACTCTCTGAATGAAGAAGTCCATATCTCCCTTTATAAGGGAGATCAATGGTATATATGAACCTATTCTGTGCCTCGGGTGCCAAGTCTTCAGAGGTTAGACCGTACAGTGGTCCTGATTGGCCTATCTCATAATTGATATGTCCACGAGACGTATAGCTCACGGCATGAACAAATACCATAGCCAGAACTTCGTGTTCATGGATGTTTGCTGGAGGAATGTCATTCCGCAACACAGGATAAACGATAGACTGGCCATAGCCTCGGAAAGCTATGAACAGGTCAATGCCACCCACTGTTTCCATGATTGCTTGGAGACCTCGGGTTTCTGGTTCAGTGAAGGGTGTGACGCCTTTGTAAGTCTCACTACAAGGGTCGAATGGAGTGCTGAAGCTCCATTCCAAGTCCATGTCACGGATCAGGCTCACTCCTTTGCACCCTCTATCAAGGTGGGTCTGGCGATTCTTTCTCCACAGCCTAGAGTAAACAATAATGTTAGAATCATGACAATGAATTTTTTTTTTAAAAACTAAAAGGTTGGTATTATTTCCCATAATAAACTGCTATATGTATTATCTCATTACTAGTCACGACTTGGGATACACACGCTTCTGGGCAATAATGTGCAGAGTGTATTGTAAAACTGCAGGGGTCTTTATGACCCCTGCAGTTTTACAATACTTCTGCACTGTGTCTTCTGTCTTCACTGTGCGAGGTTGTGTGGCATGAACACTGCACGGTGTTGCATATCGTGTACACTGTTGACTGACCTGGCACTCTCGGAGGTGAAGGAGTAATGATAGCCGTCCGGGTTGACGACAGGCACGATGTACCACTCCGTCCTCTTCAGCAGGTCTCGCCAAGAATCGTCTGTAATCAGAAGGTTCAGGATATACAGAGAGACGGCAGGAGAGATCCATTCACGAGCATGGATACCTGGAACAACGGGATAGAGATTGGGAAATAATTAGCTATTATTTTATATTGTCACTTATCATTATTAACTCTATTATCTTACTTATAATTGTTATATACGCAATATGTTATATACACTGTATTGCTAACTCTATTGGCTATTCAGGACGAACAAGCTCCTCTCTCTTACCAGCTTCGATCCAGATCTTTGTCTTGGGTTCATCGGAGAATGGATCTGTGACTTTAATCACCAGGACTTGGCGCCCCTCCTCCGTGGTGGCTGCCGTTAGCACCTGCACGAAGCAGCCACCCATTTCCTTCACCCAGTTTATGAACTTCTCGACGTCTGCCGTATTGTGGTAGACGTTCCAATCCATCGGATGTTCTGTGGGATTCGTTGGGTTATAATATAAAAAACTGTATACCTTATGCAATATATCATTAACAACATATAGTATGAGGTATTAAAATCTATTGTTCTAGTTTTGTTTAAATTTATGACAATAAGAAAGAGGATTTCCACAGTTTCTTAGCAAACATCTTACATATACGTGAAATATATGGACAGTGTAAATTCTACTAAATCAATCAAATTTATTTATATTCTCAATCATATGCAAATTGGGTATTTGAGCGAGCATGTATTTACCTCTGTTGTTTTTGGTTGTCTCCATAAAAATCCGCTCCTGCTGCACCAGACTCATCACATCCTCCACCTCCACCCAGTACCTCATCTCTGAGGACTCCAGCACCTGCTGTACCAACGTACTCCTACAGGTCGAGCTTACCAGAATCTACAAAGATGACGCATGATTATGAGTGGCCCTCCAATATACTATAAATTACAAAACCACACACATGAAAATGAAGCAACGACAACGTTTCGGCCAAGAATATACACAATTCATGCAAGAAAGTTGTCTGACAGCAAACAGTTCACTTACCTGGGCGTGGGTTGTATTGTCGCCCCAAATATCGAAGTAACCGCCGTTTTCTAGTTCCCGGATCACATCGTTATTTTTTAACACGTCAACACTCCACATCTGTCCACAAACAACATGTTAGATAAAACCTCTACATTTTTGTGGTATTGTGTGCCACAACCCACCACAGTTCCCGACTTCACGGGTACCTATATACTGTTAGATACAAATCTAACTGATGTTAGACAAATCCCAAAGGTTTTCATATAAAAGAAAGATTAATCAATTTACATGGAAATATATGTCTGCTGAGACTGATGGATGCCCACTACTCTCGTAAAAGAAAAGTAAACTTCAGTATGCATTTAAAATTGTTTCGCATAAATAATGCCTTACGTTGTTGAAAGAATGACACTTAAAATTCAAAACCAATAGACACTATTAATGGCGTAAATCACGAAGTAATTACCACGAGATAAATAATGAAAGAAACTCACCTGAATGCTTGCATCGCCCTGGACGAGCGTAGCCAAACACAGGCAAAACAGGCAGCATCTTGGAATACAACAAGCACTGCGGAGACACAAGTACTTAAACCTTTAATCCTTGGTGATACTAAGACACAGAAGCACAAGATGCGAGATTATGCTTCCAGTCGCAGCTTATATTGGCCGGTAAAGGTGAGATTGTAGGGACAGGTGTAATTGGTCCTGCTAGAGTAACGGGTAACATGATTAAAGTATTCAATTTACTGAGAGGGGTATAACAAAAGGAATATAAAAAAGCTGTAAATATAAGAGCAGTTAGTAAATTGGATAAAGTTTGATTTAGAAAATACCTGGGTAAATAGTGGTTTAGAAATGTGATAGTAGATTTCAGGAAAAAATTATCATACCGGATATTGGATCGCTGCAGTGTTTTATATATGAATTTGAATTATACATGAATCAACATCTATTACGTTAATAGTTATGTCTTTAGTAGATTAAACACACTATTTCAAAACCAGTATTTTCGTGTGATTTTCCTGTGTCTATCTTTCCCAATTTATATCCATTGTTTCTTGTTTCAGTTGGTACTGATGTTTTAATATCTTTGTATGCTCATTTCCAATATGTATAAAAACAAAATAATGAAAAAAACTTAAAAAGGAATGTATTCCACCATACGAGGCCGCTCTTATTTATATTCAACAAAACTCGTTCATATTATATATCTAATCTAAGAACATCAGATCATACATATACAAAAATCGGTAAGTAGGGAAATTAACAGGAAAGAAGACTCACTATCACTTCAAGTTTATCTAAATAGGGTTTTGAAATGGTCAAAAGATTAGCAGATGCAGTTTTATGCTGATAAATGTAAAGTTCTGAGGCTAGGTAATGATGATAAATTTACAAGTACGAGCTAGACGGTGTTGAGATTGCGAAGTTTGATTGCGAAAGGGATCTGGGTGTTACGATTAGTAAGAATTTAAAACCAAATTATCAATGCATGAATGTTCGAAATGAGGTAAATAGGACACTGGGATTTATTAATCGAAGCGTTAGTAACAAGACACCTGGTATTGTTCTTCAGTAATATCTTGCTCTGGTTAGGGCCCCATTTAGATTATTCAGTTCAGTTTTGGTCGCCGTACTATAGAATGGATATAACATAAGAACAAGGCAACTGCAGAAGGCCTATACGAGGCAGCTCCTATTTATAACCACCCAATCCCACTCATATACATGTCCAACCCATGCTTGAAACAATCGAGGAATCCCACCTCCACATTGAAAATAAGAACAAAGGCAACTACAGAAGGTCTATTGGCCCATATGAGGCAGCTCCTATTTATAACCACCCAATCCCACTCATATACATGTCCAACCCATGCTTGAAACAATCGAGGGACCCCACCTCCACCACGTTACACGGCAATTGGTTCCACAAATCAACAACCCTGTTACTGAACCAGTATTTACCCAAGTCTTTGAGTAGTGAAGGACCTGGTGACTCTAGTGGGAGCCCTGAGGACAGAGTTGGACTCTCTGCGGGAGGAGGTGCGTCAGCTTAAAAAACAACGAGAAGTAACGAAGGAGGAGACCAGCAGTAAAGGGACCTCGTCTTGGAGAGTTGCGAAAGACAGTGGCCTTAAGAAGACTTTGATAAAGCCGCCTTCAAACGCCATAGCAACTTCAAATTCATTTGACGTTTTGGAGGACGAGTGCTGTGGAGAGACTGTGGATCGCGCAAAAGGGAAAGCAACGAAGAGAAAGGAAGCGCAGGCCCCTCAGAAAGTAAAGGAAGTACCTAAGCAAACATTAGTTGTGGGAGATTCCCAGATAAGGTATTTGGATAGAACGTTTTGTGCTAGAGATAGGGGGAACAGGTTAAGGGTTTGCTATCCCGGAGCTGGCATTGGTGATATTATAAACAACATGAATGATATTATGGCTGGTAATGGGAACAATCCCATTATTTGCATTAGCGTGGGAGGAAATGATGTTGGTCGAGTCAGGAGTGAGGAACTGATTCAGAGGTATAAAACAGCCATAGAGTTAGTTAGGAGCAAGGGAGGAATCCCGATCATATGTGGCATTCTTCCAAGAAAGGGAGTGGGAAATAAATGGATATCGAGGGCACTTGGTGTCAATTGCCGGCTGGAAAGATATTGCAAATTAAATGCAATATCTTTCATAGACAACTGGGAACACTTCTATGGAAGAAATGAAATGTATGCTCGTGATGGGGTGCATCTATCGAGAGCTGGGGTTGTTGCTGTTGCGAACTCGCTAGAAGAAGTGGTTAGAGGTGTTTGTTTGGGTTTAAACTGTTAGTAGATAGAGGTATGGGAATTGATTTGGAGGAAGGAGGTAATAAAAGTATGTGTTTGTGGGAGAAAGGAATTGGCAAAACGATCAGGGAAAGAGAAGGTCCGCAAAATAACAATTCACTTAGGGTATATTACACTAACAGTAGAAGTCTAAGAAATAAAATTAACGAATTAAATGCTCTTGTCTGCACAGAAAAAATAGATATTATTGCACTTACCGAAACGTGGATGAATGTAGAAAATAGAGAACTATTAGCTGAATATCAAATATATGGATTTAAACTATTTCACACAGATAGATATATTAGACGAGGAGGTGGAGTAGCCATATATGTTAGGGATAATTTGAAATGTAGTCTCAAAGAGGGAATCAAAACAGAGCCACACACAGAAACTATTTGGATTGAATTAAACGAAAAAGCTAATAATATTATAATAGGAGTAATATATAGGCCACCAAATTTAGACAGAATGGAAGCAAAGCATCTATGGGATGAAATGTCTAGAGCATCTAGATCTAACAGTATTTATGTCATGGGTGACTTTAATTTTAGCGGAATAAACTGGTTGAACAAAACAGGGAATAGTGAAGCAGAAGATTTTCTAGAATTAATTGACGATTGCTTTCTTACGCAACACATTAAGGAACCAACACGGGAAAATAATATTTTAGATTTAGTGTTAACTAACAGGGAAACGCAAATTAATGACATCGAAATAGGGAGTGAGCTAGGGAGCAGTGATCACAAAGAAATCAGATTTAGCATAGAATGGAATAGACCAGTAGGAGAAAATTCTGTTAAAGTGCCAGATTTTCGAAAAGCTGATTTTAATAGCCTAAGAAATTTTTTGGGTCAAATTGATTGGAAAGGCTTGGGTATGGGGTGTGGGCCGGTCTTGGAGCGAGACATGAACCCAGCGATAGGTGACTTAAATGGGGGATTTCGATGTGGATTCAATATATAACTTATTTAAGAATATTCTAAACAAAGCACAGGAACGTAGTATACCATACAAATTGAATAGATCGTATACTAATGACCCAAAGTGGATAACAAAGAATTTGAAGAACCTTATAGGTAAAAAGAGAGCTTGGTACAAAAGGATTAAAAATGGGGAGGTCACTTTAGAACAGGAATTCGTACAACTGGTTAGAAATGTTAAAAAAGAGATAAGGAAAGCAAAAAGAAACTATGAAGTTCGCATAGCAGGGCAAGCAAAGACAAATCCTAAAGGGTTTTTTCAGTTATATCGTACTAAGACTAGGGAAAGGATAGGTCCATTAAAAACTGAGACAGGTCAAATAACAGATAGTGATGAAGAGATGAGTAGTATTTTTAATAAATATTTTGTATCTGTATTTACTAAAGAGGAACTTAACAATATGCCTTCAGCCGAACAAGTCTATGTGGGTGGGGACGAGGACAGGTTGACGAGTTTAGCAGTTACCAGGGAGGATGTTCTTAAACAAATAGTAAAACTCAAACCAAACAAATCCCCAGGGCCGGATGAAGTGTTTGCTAGGGTGCTTAAAGAATGCAAAGAGGAGCTTTGTGACCCACTGTCAACCATATTTAATAAATCAATAGAGTCAGGCAGAGTGCCAGAGTTTTGGAAAGTTGCTAATGTGATACCAGTTTTTAAGAAAGGAGATAGATCACTTGCGTCTAACTATCGACCAATTAGCCTAACGTCTATTGTGGGAAAGTTACTCGAATCTATAATAGCAAATAAAATTCGTCTTCATCTTGAAAAACATAAATTAATAATTGAGTCGCAACATGGTTTTATAAATGGCCGTTCATGTTTAACAAATTTGTTATCTTTTTATTCTAGCATTGTTGAGGCAGTTGATAGTGGTAAGGATTGCGATGTTGTATACCTTGACTTTAGCAAAGCTTTTGATACAGTGCCACATGAAAGACTGATTAAAAAAATAGAGTCTCATGGTATTGGGGGTGCTATATTAAGCTGGATTAGGGCATGGCTATACCAAAGGAAACAGAGAGTTAGTATAAATGGAATCAAGTCAGAGTGGGAAAATGTTGTAAGTGGAGTGCCTCAAGGCTCTGTCCTGGGACCTCTGTTGTTTATAATATATATAAATGATTTAGATTCAGGTTTGAGTAGCAACATTTGCAAATTTGCCGATGATACGAAAATCGGTAGGGAAATTAATTCGGAGGAGGACTCACTATCACTTCAAGTTGATCTAGATAGGGTTTTGAAATGGTCAAAGGATTGGCAGATGCAGTTTAATGCTGATAAATGTAAAGTTCTGAGGTTAGGTAATGATGATAGAGTTACAAGATACGAGCTAGATGGTGTTGTGATTGCGAAGTCGGATTGCGAAAGGGATCTGGGAGTTATGATTAGTAAGAATTTAAAACAAAAGGATCAATGCATAAATGTTCGTAATAAGGCAAATCGGACACTTGGATTTATTAATCGCAGCGTTAGTAACAAGACACCTGGTGTGGTTCTCAAGCTATATCTTGCTCTAGTTAGGCCCCATTTAGATTATGCAGTTCAGTTTTGGTCGCCATATTAAAGAATGGATATAAATTCACTTGAACGTGTCCAGCGTAGGATGACTAAGTTAATTCCCCAAATTAGAAATCTTTCATATGAAGAAAGATTAACAAAGCTTAAGTTGCATTCACTGGAAAGGCGAAGAGTTAGGGGTGACATGATAGAGGTTTACAAGTGGATGAATGGACATAACCGGGGGGATATTAATAGGGTATTAAAAGTATCAACACAGGACAGAACACGAAACAATGGATATAAATTGGATAAGTTTAGATTTAGGAAAGACTTGGGTAAATACTGGTTCAGTAACAGGGTTGTTGATTTGTGGAACCAATTGCCGCGTAACATTGTGGAGGTGGGGTCCCTCGATTGTTTCAAGCACGGGTTGGACAAGTATATGAGTGGGATTGGGTGGTTATAGAATAGGAGCTGCCTCGTATGGGCCAATAGGCCTTCTACAGTTACCTTTGTTCTTATGTTCTTTCCTAAATCTAAACTTGTCCAATTTATACCCATTAGTTTCGTGTTCTGTCTTGTGTTGATATTTTTAATACCCTATTAATATCCTCCCTGTTATGTCCATTCATCCACTTGTAAACTTCTATCATGTCACCCCTAACTCTTCGCCTTTCCAGTGAATGCAACTTAAGCTTGGTTAATCTTTCTTCATATGAAAGATTTCTAATTTGGGGAATTAACTTAGTCATCCTACGTTGGACACGTTCAAGTGAATTCATCAATCAATTTATTTTTTATGAAATGGGAGACATCTCCAGTTACGCAGGGTGCAGTCGCACCTCAACAGATCTTCAGTATCATCTATTGGTACTAATAATGGCTCAAAAGGGCCACCACTTATGGGCTATTCATGCCCGTGCCACCTTTTGGGTGGCTTAATCTTGATGGCATTATAGGTGGCATCAATCAATCAATTTATTTTCACTTGAGAATGAACCATGCGTTGAGGAGAACCATGAGAATGAGGAGTGCGTTCGCAGCAGGTTTTCTTTTAAACATGTCTCATTGAATATG
Organism: Procambarus clarkii; assembly: GCF_040958095.1. NCBI lineage: Eukaryota > Metazoa > Arthropoda > Malacostraca > Decapoda > Cambaridae > Procambarus > Procambarus clarkii. The sequence goes on from NW_027190119.1 coordinate 23,891, forward strand.
GCCGCAGATTCAGTATTTACTATCATCTGGTTTAGGGCTTCTATCCCTCTAATTATTTTCCTAGCATCAGAGCTTAGCTGAAAGAGGAGTTCTCAAAAAACTCATTTTCGTTATTTCAAGGTGAATAAAATTGTTAATTACTATAGAATGTATTACACTTATTTATACAAATTGCACAAAGTTTCGAACCACTATGGTTCATTCTCAAGTGAAAATAAATTGATTGATGCCACCTAAAATGCCATCATGATTAAGCCACCCAAAAGGTGGCACGGGCATGAATAGCCCATAAGTGGTGGCCCTTTTGAGCCACCACTTGACCTCAAGTGGTGGCTCAATATATATATATATATATATATATATATATATATATATATATATATATATATATATATATATATATATATATATATATATATATATATATATATATATATATATATATATATATATATATATATATATATATATATATATATATATATATATATATATATATATATATATATATATATATTTATATATATAGTGTGTGTGTGCTAAATGACAGTGGTCCCAGGACAGAGCCTGGGGCACTCCAGTTACACTTACATCTTTTTTCCATTTTGAATTAACACCATTTACACTACCACTCTATTTCTTTAGTTATAGCTATACCCTAATCCATGTTTATAAAGCACTCTTAATACCGTGAGACTCTATCTTTTTAATCAGTCTTTCATGTGGCACTGTATCAGAGTCTTTGCTAAAGGCAAGGTACGCACTTCACAACTGCCTTAACTTAGCTTGAATAAAATGATGAAATTTTTTTTAAACATGAATGGCCATATGTTAAACCATGTTGTGAATCATTTATTAATTTATATTTTCTACATGAAGACGAATGGTATTTGCATATCAATTCTAGTAATTTTCCTACAATAGACGTTAGGCTAATTGGCCGATAGTTTTACGCAAGTGATCAATCTCTTTTCTTAAAAAAAAAATGTCACCTCTTTAGCAACCTTCCATGACTCCGGCACTCTGTCTGACAAATGATTTATTAAATATGGTAGACTGGCTCGAAAAGCTCCCTTTTGCATTTTTTAAACACCCTGAATAGGTCCATTAAAAGTTCTTCGTCCGTCACTGGGGATTTGTTTGGTTTGAGTTCCCTATTTCCTCAATAACATCCTCAATGGTAACAGCTAAACTAGTCAACCTATCCTCGTCCCAACACACATAGACTTGTTTGGCTGAAGGCATAGTTTTAAGTTCCTCTTTAGTAAATACAGAGATAAAATATATATTAAAAATACTACTCATCGCTTTGTCATTATCTGTTATCTGACCAATGTTAACTTTTAATGGACCTATCCTCTCACTAATCTTTGTTCGAATTAACTGAAAAAAACTTTAGGATTTGTCTTTGCTTGCCCTGCTATGGGAACTTCGTAATTTTTTTTTTCCCCCGTTATCTCTGTTTTTTAAGGTGCATGTGGAGACTTTTCCAAATATTAAATATAGTAAAAAAAATTTCCCGTTATTTGGCATCAGCGTCGTAAAAAATTCATCCCTATATGTTAAGAAATGGATTTCTTACGAATTTTTTTTTAAATGCGTGCGCGAAGAGCAGCTGCCAGTAGTGGTAACACCTCCTTCATTTTGCTTCTTAGACTCCTACTGTTTGTGTGAAATATACCCTAATTATATTGTTAATATACCTGACTGAATTATGATAAAATAGAAGATAGCATATTTGTTACAAACGGCCGTTAGCAAAACCACGTTGTGAGTCATTAATTATTCTTTTTTCAAGATGCAGAGGAATGGCTTTTGCAATTGTCGATTCAAGCAATTTTCCAAAAATAGACGTTAGGCTAATTGGGCAATTGCTGGAAGAAAGGAACGCCAGAAACGCTGCGCGTGCAAGTTGCTTTACAAGACTGTAATTACCATATTTGTATCCTCACATTCCTTATGTACATTCTTGTATATGCAAAATTTAATAAATAAATAAATAAAGTGATATATCTTCTTTTTCGCAAAATGGTTCAATCCACGATTCCGGCACTGAATAGCAATATGCCAGAAATGGCCCTCATCTTTTCCCTTAAGCCACAGAATGGAAGTGAGGGAATTCGATTCTTTTTAAATGAAGAATAGTTACTGTTGGTTTGAGAAAGCAAATATTGAAATGGAAAATTTGAAACTTTCCATATACTTTATTGTAAAGGTACACTTCTACTTATGTGCAGTGGCTAAAGAAAAGATAACTTGAGCTTCAAACAAATTTTGATACACTATTATAAAGTCAAGTACATAAATACTAAACATATATTCATGTAAATAACTACAACATCAAGTGGAACATCATTATATAAAAAGACCGGTTGTTACATTAGCTAAATACCTGCCTACTGTTGTAAATTTATTTGTTAGACTTGTCTAATAGCAGTTTAAATAAAAACAGGTAGATTTTTTTATTGTTTTATTTTAGGATTTAAAATTCAGATTTAGGAATTACTTACATAAATAATGTTGATTCCAGGAGTAACTCCTGCCTTAGTACCAACCATATGCCATATGTACCAACTATACATATGGCTGCTACTAAGGATTGGTACAGTGACCCGTGTTAGTAATATGACGGACCATGCACATGATACCGGCAGTGGTCTCCATCAGAGTGCTGCTAATATTACTCTCTGAATGAAGAAGTCCATATCTCCCTTTATAAGGGAGATCAATGGTATATATGAACCTATTCTGTGCCTCGGGTGCCAAGTCTTCAGAGGTTAGACCGTACAGTGGTCCTGATTGGCCTATCTCATAATTGATATGTCCACGAGACGTATAGCTCACGGCATGAACAAATACCATAGCCAGAACTTCGTGTTCATGGATGTTTGCTGGAGGAATGTCATTCCGCAACACAGGATAAACGATAGACTGGCCATAGCCTCGGAAAGCTATGAACAGGTCAATGCCACCCACTGTTTCCATGATTGCTTGGAGACCTCGGGTTTCTGGTTCAGTGAAGGGTGTGACGCCTTTGTAAGTCTCACTACAAGGGTCGAATGGAGTGCTGAAGCTCCATTCCAAGTCCATGTCACGGATCAGGCTCACTCCTTTGCACCCTCTATCAAGGTGGGTCTGGCGATTCTTTCTCCACAGCCTAGAGTAAACAATAATGTTAGAATCATGACAATGATTTTTTTTTAAAAACTAAAAGGTTGGTATTATTTCCCATAATAAACTGCTATATGTATTATCTCATTACTAGTCACGACTTGGGATACACACGCTTCTGGGCAATAATGTGCAGAGTGTATTGTAAAACTGCAGGGGTCTTTATGACCCCTGCAGTTTTACAATACTTCTGCACTGTGTCTTCTGTCTTCACTGTGCGAGGTTGTGTGGCATGAACACTGCACGGTGTTGCATATCGTGTACACTGTTGACTGACCTGGCACTCTCGGAGGTGAAGGAGTAATGATAGCCGTCCGGGTTGACGACAGGCACGATGTACCACTCCGTCCTCTTCAGCAGGTCTCGCCAAGAATCGTCTGTAATCAGAAGGTTCAGGATATACAGAGAGACGGCAGGAGAGATCCATTCACGAGCATGGATACCTGGAACAACGGGATAGAGATTGGGAAATAATTAGCTATTATTTTATATTGTCACTTATCATTATTAACTCTATTATCTTACTTATAATTGTTATATACGCAATATGTTATATACACTGTATTGCTAACTCTATTGGCTATTCAGGACGAACAAGCTCCTCTCTCTTACCAGCTTCGATCCAGATCTTTGTCTTGGGTTCATCGGAGAATGGATCTGTGACTTTAATCACCAGGACTTGGCGCCCCTCCTCCGTGGTGGCTGCCGTTAGCACCTGCACGAAGCAGCCTCCCATTTCCTTCACCCAGTTTATGAACTTCTCGACGTCTGCCGTATTGTGGTAGACGTTCCAATCCATCGGATGTTCTGTGGGATTCGTTGGGTTATAATATAAAAAACTGTAAACCTTATGCAATATATCATTAACAACATATAGTATGAGGTATTAAAATCTATTGTTCTAGTTTTGTTTAAATTTATGACAATAAGAAAGAGGATTTCCACAGTTTCTTAGCAAACATCTTACATATACGTGAAATATATGGACAGTGTAAATTCTACTAAATCAATCAAATTTATTTATATTCTCAATCATATGCAAATTGGGTATTTGAGCGAGCATGTATTTACCTCTGTTGTTTTTGGTTGTCTCCATAAAAATCCGCTCCTGCTGCACCAGACTCATCACATCCTCCACCTCCACCCAGTACCTCATCTCTGAGGACTCCAGCACCTGCTGTACCAACGTACTCCTACAGGTCGAGCTTACCAGAATCTACAAAGATGACGCATGATTATGAGTGGCCCTCCAATATACTATAAATTACAAAACCACACACATGAAAATGAAGCAACGACAACGTTTCGGCCAAGTATATACACAATTCATGCAAGAAAGTTGTCTGACAGCAAACAGTTCACTTACCTGGGCGTGGGTTGTATTGTCGCCCCAAATATCGAAGTAACCGCCGTTTTCTAGTTCCCGGATCACATCGTTATTTTTTAACACGTCAACACTCCACATCTGTCCACAAACAACATGTTAGATAAAACCTCTACATTTTTGTGGTATTGTGTGCCACAACCCACCACAGTTCCCGACTTCACGGGTACCTATATACTGTTAGATACAAATCTAACTGATGTTAGACAAATCCCAAAGGTTTTCATATAAAAGAAAGATTAATCAATTTACATGGAAATATATGTCTGCTGAGACTGATGGATGCCCACTACTCTCGTAAAAGAAAAGTAAACTTCAGTATGCATTTAAAATTGTTTCGCATAAATAATGCCTTACGTTGTTGAAAGAATGACACTTAAAATTCAAAACCAATAGACACTATTAATGGCGTAAATCACGAAGTAATTACCACGAGATAAATAATGAAAGAAACTCACCTGAATGCTTGCATCGCCCTGGACGAGCGTAGCCAAACACAGGCAAAACACAGGCAAAACAGGCAGCATCTTGGAATACAACAAGCACTGCGGAGACACAAGTACTTAAACCTTTAATCCTTGGTGACACTAAGACACAGAAGCACAAGATGCGAGATTATGCTTCCAGTCGCAGCTTATATTGGCCGGTAAAGGTGAGATTGTAGGGACAGGTGTAATTGGTCCTGCTAGAGTAACGGGTAACATGATTAAAGTATTCAATTTACTGAGAGGGGTATAACAAAAGGAATATAAAAAAGCTGTAAATATAAGAGCAGTTAGTAAATTGGATAAAGTTTGATTTAGAAAATACCTGGGTAAATAGTGGTTTAGAAATGTGATAGTAGATTTCAGGAAAAAATTATCATACCGGATATTGGATCGCTGCAGTGTTTTATATATGAATTTGAATTATACATGAATCAACATCTATTACGTTAATAGTTATGTCTTTAGTAGATTAAACACACTATTTCAAAACCAGTATTTTCGTGTGATTTTCCTGTGTCTATCTTTCCCAATTTATATCCATTGTTTCTTGTTTCAGTTGGTACTGATGTTTTAATATCTTTGTATGCTCATTTCCAATATGTATAAAAACAAAATAATGAAAAAAACTTAAAAAGGAATGTATTCCACCATACGAGGCCGCTCTTATTTATATTCAACAAAACTCGTTCATATTATATATCTAATCTAAGAACATCAGATCATACATATACAAAAATCGGTAAGTAGGGAAATTAACAGGAAAGAAGACTCACTATCACTTCAAGTTTATCTAAATAGGGTTTTGAAATGGTCAAAAGATTAGCAGATGCAGTTTTATGCTGATAAATGTAAAGTTCTGAGGCTAGGTAATGATGATAAATTTACAAGTACGAGCTAGACGGTGTTGAGATTGCGAAGTTTGATTGCGAAAGGGATCTGGGTGTTACGATTAGTAAGAATTTAAAACCAAATTATCAATGCATGAATGTTCGAAATGAGGTAAATAGGACACTGGGATTTATTAATCGAAGCGTTAGTAACAAGACACCTGGTATTGTTCTTCAGTAATATCTTGCTCTGGTTAGGGCCCCATTTAGATTATTCAGTTCAGTTTTGGTCGCCGTACTATAGAATGGATATAACATAAGAACAAGGCAACTGCAGAAGGCCTATACGAGGCAGCTCCTATTTATAACCACCCAATCCCACTCATATACATGTCCAACCCATGCTTGAAACAATCGAGGGATCCCACCTCCACATTGAAAATAAGAACAAAGGCAACTACAGAAGGTCTATTGGCCCATACGAGGCAGCTCCTATTTATAACCACCCAATCCCACTCATATACATGTCCAACCCATGCTTGAAACAATCGAGGGACCCCACCTCCACCACGTTACACGGCAATTGGTTCCACAAATCAACAACCCTGTTACTGAACCAGTATTTACCCAAGTCTTTCCTAAATCTAAACTTGTCCAATTTATACCCATTGTTTCGTGTTCTGTCTTGTGTTGATATTTTTAATACCCTATTAATATCCTCCCTGTTATGTCCATTCATCCACTTGTAAACTTCTATCATGTCACCCCTAACTCTTCACCTTTCCAGTGAATGCAACTTAAGCTTGGTTAATCTTTCTTCATATGAAAGATTTCTAATTTGGGGAATTAACTTAGTCATCCTACGTTGGACACGTTCAAGTGAATTCATCAATCAATTTATTTTTTATGAAATGGGAGACATCTCCAGTCACGCAGGGTGCAGTCGCACCTCAACAGATCTTCAGTATCATCTATTGGTACTAATAATGGCTCAAAAGGGCCACCACTTATGGGCTATTCATGCCCGTGCCACCTTTTGGGTGGCTTAATCTTGATGGCATTATAGGTGGCATCAATCAATCAATTTATTTTCACTTGAGAATGAACCATGCGTTGAACAGAACCATGAGAATGAGGAGTGCGTTCGCAGCAGGTTTTCTTTTAAACATGTCTCATTGAATATGGCCGCAGATTCAGTATTTACTATCATCTGGTTTAGGGCTTCTATCCCTCTAATTATTTTCCTAGCATCAGAGCTTAGCTGAAAGAGGAGTTCTCAAAAAACTCATTTTCGTTATTTCAAGGTGAATAAAAATAGTTAATTACTATAGAATGTATTACACTTATTTATACAAATTGCACAAAGTTTCGAACCACTATGGTTCATTCTCAAGTGAAAATAAATTGATTGATGCCACCTAAAATGCCATCATGATTAAGCCACCCAAAAGGTGGCACGGGCATGAATAGCCCATAAGTGGTGGCCCTTTTGAGCCACCACTTGAGCTCAAGTGGTGGCTCAATATATATATATATATATATATATATATATATATATATATATATATATATATATATATATATATATATATATATATATATATATATATATATATATATATATATATATATATATATATATATTTATATATATAGTGTGTGTGTGCTAAATGACAGTGGTCCCAGGACAGAGCCTGGGGCACTCCAGTTACACTTACATCTTTTTTCCATTTTGAATTAACACCATTTACACTACCACTCTATTTCTTTAGTTATAGCTATACCCTAATCCATGTTTATAAAGCACTCTTAATACCGTGAGACTCTATCTTTTTAATCAGTCTTTCATGTGGCACTGTATCAGAGTCTTTGCTAAAGGCAAGGTACGCACTTCACAACTGCCTTAACTTAGCTTGAATAAAATGATGAAATTTTTTTTAAACATGAATGGCCATATGTTAAACCATGTTGTGAATCATTTATTAATTTATATTTTCTACATGAAGACGAATGGTATTTGTATATCAATTCTAGTAATTTTCCTACAATAGACGTTAGGCTAATTGGCCGATAGTTTTACGCAAGTGATCAATCTCTTTTCTTAAAAAAAAAATGTCACCTCTTTAGCAACCTTCCATGACTCCGGCACTCTGTCTGACAAATGATTTATTAAATATGGTAGACTGGCTCGAAAAGCTCCCTTTTGCATTTTTTAAACACCCTGAATAGGTCCATTAAAAGTTCTTCGTCCGTCACTGGGGATTTGTTTGGTTTGAGTTCCCTATTTCCTCAATAACATCCTCAATGGTAACAGCTAAACTAGTCAACCTATCCTCGTCCCAACACACATAGACTTGTTTGGCTGAAGGCATAGTTTTAAGTTCCTCTTTAGTAAATACAGAGATAAAATATATATTAAAAATACTACTCATCGCTTTGTCATTATCTGTTATCTGACCAATGTTAACTTTTAATGGACCTATCCTCTCACTAATCTTTGTTCGAATTAACTGAAAAAAACTTTAGGATTTGTCTTTGCTTGCCCTGCTATGGGAACTTCGTATTTTTTTTTTCCCCCGTTATCTCTGTTTTTTAAGGTGCATGTGGAGACTTTTCCAAATATTAAATATAGTAAAAAAAAATTCCCGTTATTTGGCATCAGCGTCGTAAAAAATTCATCCCTATATGTTAAGAAATGGATTTCTTACGAATTTTTTTTTAAATGCGTGCGCGAAGAGCAGCTGCCAGTAGTGGTAACACCTCCTTCATTTTGCTTCTTAGACTCCTACTGTTTGTGTGAAATATACCCTAATTATATTGTTAATATACCTGACTGAATTATGATAAAATAGAAGATAGCATATTTGTTACAAACGGCCGTTAGCAAAACCACGTTGTGAGTCATTAATTATTCTTTTTTCAAGATGCAGAGGAATGGCTTTTGCAATTGTCGATTCAAGCAATTTTCCAAAAATAGACGTTAGGCTAATTGGGCAATTGCTGGAAGAAAGGAACGCCAGAAACGCTGCGCGTGCTAGTTGCTTTACAAGACTGTAATTACCATATTTGTATCCTCACATTCCTTATGTACATTCTTGTATATGCAAAATTTAATAAATAAATAAATAAAGTGATATATCTTCTTTTTCGCAAAATGGTTCAATCCACGATTCCGGCACTGAATAGCAATATGCCAGAAATGGCCCTCATCTTTTCCCTTAAGCCACAGAATGGAAGTGAGGGAATTCGATTCTTTTTAAATGAAGAATAGTTACTGTTGGTTTGAGAAAGCAAATATTGAAATGGAAAATTTGAAACTTTCCATATACTTTATTGTAAAGGTACACTTCTACTTATGTGCAGTGGCTAAAGAAAAGATAACTTGAGCTTCAAACAAATTTTGATACACTATTATAAAGTCAAGTACATAAATACTAAACATATATTCATGTAAATAACTACAACATCAAGTGGAACATCATTATATAAAAAGACCGGTTGTTACATTAGCTAAATACCTGCCTACTGTTGTAAATTTATTTGTTAGACTTGTCTAATAGCAGTTTAAATAAAAACAGGTAGATTTTTTTATTGTTTTATTTTAGGATTTAAAATTCAGATTTAGGAATTACTTACATAAATAATGTTGATTCCAGGAGTAACTCCTGCCTTAGTACCAACCATATGCCATATGTACCAACTATACATATGGCTGCTACTAAGGATTGGTACAGTGACCCGTGTTAGTAATATGACGGACCATGCACATGATACCGGCAGTGGTCTCCATCAGAGTGCTGCTAATATTACTCTCTGAATGAAGAAGTCCATATCTCCCTTTATAAGGGAGATCAATGGTATATATGAACCTATTCTGTGCCTCGGGTGCCAAGTCTTCAGAGGTTAGACCGTACAGTGGTCCTGATTGGCCTATCTCATAATTGATATGTCCACGAGACGTATAGCTCACGGCATGAACAAATACCATAGCCAGAACTTCGTGTTCATGGATGTTTGCTGGAGGAATGTCATTCCGCAACACAGGATAAACGATAGACTGGCCATAGCCTCGGAAAGCTATGAACAGGTCAATGCCACCCACTGTTTCCATGATTGCTTGGAGACCTCGGGTTTCTGGTTCAGTGAAGGGTGTGACGCCTTTGTAAGTCTCACTACAAGGGTCGAATGGAGTGCTGAAGCTCCATTCCAAGTCCATGTCACGGATCAGGCTCACTCCTTTGCACCCTCTATCAAGGTGGGTCTGGCGATTCTTTCTCCACAGCCTAGAGTAAACAATAATGTTAGAATCATGACAATGAATTTTGTTTTTTAAAAACTAAAAGGTTGGTATTATTTCCCATAATAAACTGCTATATGTATTATCTCATTACTAGTCACGACTTGGGATACACACGCTTCTGGGCAATAATGTGCAGAGTGTATTGTAAAACTGCAGGGGTCTTTATGACCCCTGCAGTTTTACAATACTTCTGCACTGTGTCTTCTGTCTTCACTGTGCGAGGTTGTGTGGCATGAACACTGCACGGTGTTGCATATCGTGTACACTGTTGACTGACCTGGCACTCTCGGAGGTGAAGGAGTAATGATAGCCGTCCGGGTTGACGACAGGCACGATGTACCACTCCGTCCTCTTCAGCAGGTCTCGCCAAGAATCGTCTGTAATCAGAAGGTTCAGGATATACAGAGAGACGGCAGGAGAGATCCATTCACGAGCATGGATACCTGGAACAACGGGATAGAGATTGGGAAATAATTAGCTATTATTTTATATTGTCACTTATCATTATTAACTCTATTATCTTACTTATAATTGTTATATACGCAATATGTTATATACACTGTATTGCTAACTCTATTGGCTATTCAGGACGAACAAGCTCCTCTCTCTTACCAGCTTCGATCCAGATCTTTGTCTTGGGTTCATCGGAGAATGGATCTGTGACTTTAATCACCAGGACTTGGCGCCCCTCCTCCGTGGTGGCTGCCGTTAGCACCTGCACGAAGCAGCCTCCCATTTCCTTCACCCAGTTTATGAACTTCTCGACGTCTGCCGTATTGTGGTAGACGTTCCAATCCATCGGATGTTCTGTGGGATTCGTTGGGTTATAATATAAAAAACTGTAAACCTTATGCAATATATCATTAACAACATATAGTATGAGGTATTAAAATCTATTGTTCTAGTTTTGTTTAAATTTATGACAATAAGAAAGAGGATTTCCACAGTTTCTTAGCAAACATCTTACATATACGTGAAATATATGGACAGTGTAAATTCTACTAAATCAATCAAATTTATTTATATTCTCAATCATATGCAAATTGGGTATTTGAGCGAGCATGTATTTACCTCTGTTGTTTTTGGTTGTCTCCATAAAAATCCGCTCCTGCTGCACCAGACTCATCACATCCTCCACCTCCACCCAGTACCTCATCTCTGAGGACTCCAGCACCTGCTGTACCAACGTACTCCTACAGGTCGAGCTTACCAGAATCTACAAAGATGACGCATGATTATGAGTGGCCCTCCAATATACTATAAATTACAAAACCACACACATGAAAATGAAGCAACGACAACGTTTCGGCCAAGTATATACACAATTCATGCAAGAAAGTTGTCTGACAGCAAACAGTTCACTTACCTGGGCGTGGGTTGTATTGTCGCCCCAAATATCGAAGTAACCGCCGTTTTCTAGTTCCCGGATCACATCGTTATTTTTTAACACGTCAACACTCCACATCTGTCCACAAACAACATGTTAGATAAAACCTCTACATTTTTGTGGTATTGTGTGCCACAACCCACCACAGTTCCCGACTTCACGGGTACCTATATACTGTTAGATACAAATCTAACTGATGTTAGACAAATCCCAAAGGTTTTCATATAAAAGAAAGATTAATCAATTTACATGGAAATATATGTCTGCTGAGACTGATGGATGCCCACTACTCTCGTAAAAGAAAAGTAAACTTCAGTATGCATTTAAAATTGTTTCGCATAAATAATGCCTTACGTTGTTGAAAGAATGACACTTAAAATTCAAAACCAATAGACACTATTAATGGCGTAAATCACGAAGTAATTACCACGAGATAAATAATGAAAGAAACTCACCTGAATGCTTGCATCGCCCTGGACGAGCGTAGCCAAACACAGGCAAAACACAGGCAAAACTAGGCAGCATCTTGGAATACAACAAGCACTGCGGAGACACAAGTACTTAAACCTTTAATCCTTGGTGACACTAAGACACAGAAGCACAAGATGCGAGATTATGCTTCCAGTCGCAGCTTATATTGGCCGGTAAAGGTGAGATTGTAGGGACAGGTGTAATTGGTCCCGCTAGAGTAACGGGTAACATGATTAAAGTATTCAATTTACTGAGAGGGGTATAACAAAAGGAATATAAAAAAGCTGTAAATATAAGAGCAGTTAGTAAATTGGATAAAGTTTGATTTAGAAAATACCTGGGTAAATAGTGGTTTAGAAATGTGATAGTAGATTTCAGGAAAAAATTATCATACCGGATATTGGATCGCTGCAGTGTTTTATATATGAATTTGAATTATACATGAATCAACATCTATTACGTTAATAGTTATGTCTTTAGTAGATTAAACACACTATTTCAAAACCAGTATTTTCGTGTGATTTTCCTGTGTCTATCTTTCCCAATTTATATCCATTGTTTCTTGTTTCAGTTGGTACTGATGTTTTAATATCTTTGTATGCTCATTTCCAATATGTATAAAAACAAAATAATGAAAAAAACTTAAAAAGGAATGTATTCCACCATACGAGGCCGCTCTTATTTATATTCAACAAAACTCGTTCATATTATATATCTAATCTAAGAACATCAGATCATACATATACAAAAATCGGTAAGTAGGGAAATTAACAGGAAAGAAGACTCACTATCACTTCAAGTTTATCTAAATAGGGTTTTGAAATGGTCAAAAGATTAGCAGATGCAGTTTTATGCTGATAAATGTAAAGTTCTGAGGCTAGGTAATGATGATAAATTTACAAGTACGAGCTAGACGGTGTTGAGATTGCGAAGTTTGATTGCGAAAGGGATCTGGGTGTTACGATTAGTAAGAATTTAAAACCAAATTATCAATGCATGAATGTTCGAAATGAGGTAAATAGGACACTGGGATTTATTAATCGAAGCGTTAGTAACAAGACACCTGGTATTGTTCTTCAGTAATATCTTGCTCTGGTTAGGGCCCCATTTAGATTATTCAGTTCAGTTTTGGTCGCCGTACTATAGAATGGATATAACATAAGAACAAGGCAACTGCAGAAGGCCTATACGAGGCAGCTCCTATTTATAACCACCCAATCCCACTCATATACATGTCCAACCCATGCTTGAAACAATCGAGGGATCCCACCTCCACATTGAAAATAAGAACAAAGGCAACTACAGAAGGTCTATTGGCCCATACGAGGCAGCTCCTATTTATAACCACCCAATCCCACTCATATACATGTCCAACCCATGCTTGAAACAATCGAGGGACCCCACCTCCACCACGTTACACGGCAATTGGTTCCACAAATCAACAACCCTGTTACTGAACCAGTATTTACCCAAGTCTTTCCTAAATCTAAACTTGTCCAATTTATACCCATTGTTTCGTGTTCTGTCTTGTGTTGATATTTTTAATACCCTATTAATATCCTCCCTGTTATGTCCATTCATCCACTTGTAAACTTCTATCATGTCACCCCTAACTCTTCACCTTTCCAGTGAATGCAACTTAAGCTTGGTTAATCTTTCTTCATATGAAAGATTTCTAATTTGGGGAATTAACTTAGTCATCCTACGTTGGACACGTTCAAGTGAATTCATCAATCAATTTATTTTTTATGAAATGGGAGACATCTCCAGTCACGCAGGGTGCAGTCGCACCTCAACAGATCTTCAGTATCATCTATTGGTACTAATAATGGCTCAAAAGGGCCACCACTTATGGGCTATTCATGCCCGTGCCACCTTTTGGGTGGCTTAATCTTGATGGCATTATAGGTGGCATCAATCAATCAATTTATTTTCACTTGAGAATGAACCATGCGTTGAACAGAACCATGAGAATGAGGAGTGCGTTCGCAGCAGGTTTTCTTTTAAACATGTCTCATTGAATATGGCCGCAGATTCAGTATTTACTATCATCTGGTTTAGGGCTTCTATCCCTCTAATTATTTTCCTAGCATCAGAGCTTAGCTGAAAGAGGAGTTCTCAAAAAACTCATTTTCGTTATTTCAAGGTGAATAAAAATAGTTAATTACTATAGAATGTATTACACTTATTTATACAAATTGCACAAAGTTTCGAACCACTATGGTTCATTCTCAGTGAAAATAAATTGATTGATGCCACCTAAAATGCCATCATGATTAAGCCACCCAAAATCAGGTGGCACGGGCATGAAATAGCCCATAAGTGGGTGGCCCTTTTAGCCACCACTTGAGTCTATATATATATGTATATATAGTATATAAATATAAATTCTATATATAATATATATATATATTATATAGTATATATATATAATATTATAATATATATAATATATATATATTATATAGTATATATATATATACTATAGTATATATATATATACATATATATATATGCTCAAAGTGGATGGCTCAAAAGGGCCACCACTTATGGGCTATTCATGCCCGTGCCACCTTTTGGGTGGCTTAATCATGATGGCATTTTAGGTGGCATCAATCAATTTATTTTCACTTGAGAATGAACCATAGTGGTTCGAAACTTTGTGCAATTTGTATAAATAAGTGTAATACATTCTATAGTAATTAACTATTTTTATTCACCTTGAAATAACGAAAATGAGTTTTTGAGAACTCCTCTTTCAGCTAAGCTCTGATGCTAGGAAAATAATTAGAGGGATAGAAGCCCTAAACCAGATGATAGTAAATACTGAATCTGCGGCCATATTCAATGAGACATGTTTAAAAGAAAACCTGCTGCGAACGCACTCCTCATTCTCATGGTTCTCCTCAACGCATGGTTCATTCTCAAGTGAAAATAAATTGATTGATTGATGCCACCTATAATGCCATCAAGATTAAGCCACCCAAAAGGTGGCACGGGCATGAATAGCCCATAAGTGGTGGCCCTTTTGAGCCATTATTAGTACCAATAGATGATACTGAAGATCTGTTGAGGTGCGACTGCACCCTGCGTGACTGGAGATGTCTCCCATTTCATAAAAATAAATTGATTGATGAATTCACTTGAACGTGTCCAACGTAGGATGACTAAGTTAATTCCCCAAATTAGAAATCTTTCATATGAAGAAAGATTAACCAAGCTTAAGTTGCATTCACTGGAAAGGCGAAGAGTTAGGGGTGACATGATAGAAGTTTACAAGTGGATGAATGGACATAACAGGGAGGATATTAATAGGGTATTAAAAATATCAACACAAGACAGAACACGAAACAATGGGTATAAATTGGACAAGTTTAGATTTAGGAAAGACTTGGGTAAATACTGGTTCAGTAACAGGGTTGTTGATTTGTGGAACCAATTGCCGTGTAACGTGGTGGAGGTGGGGTCCCTCGATTGTTTCAAGCATGGGTTGGACATGTATATGAGTGGGATTGGGTGGTTATAAATAGGAGCTGCCTCGTATGGGCCAATAGACCTTCTGTAGTTGCCTTTGTTCTTATTTTCAATGTGGAGGTGGGATCCCTCGATTGTTTCAAGCATGGGTTGGACATGTATATGAGTGGGATTGGGTGGTTATAAATAGGAGCTGCCTCGTATAGGCCTTCTGCAGTTGCCTTGTTCTTATGTTATATCCATTCTATAGTACGGCGACCAAAACTGAACTGAATAATCTAAATGGGGCCCTAACCAGAGCAAGATATTACTGAAGAACAATACCAGGTGTCTTGTTACTAACGCTTCGATTAATAAATCCCAGTGTCCTATTTACCTCATTTCGAACATTCATGCATTGATAATTTGGTTTTAAATTCTTACTAATCGTAACACCCAGATCCCTTTCGCAATCAAACTTCGCAATCTCAACACCGTCTAGCTCGTACTTGTAAATTTATCATCATTACCTAGCCTCAGAACTTTACATTTATCAGCATAAAACTGCATCTGCTAATCTTTTGACCATTTCAAAACCCTATTTAGATAAACTTGAAGTGATAGTGAGTCTTCTTTCCTGTTAATTTCCCTACTTACCGATTTTTGTATATGTATGATCTGATGTTCTTAGATTAGATATATAATATGAACGAGTTTTGTTGAATATAAATAAGAGCGGCCTCGTATGGTGGAATACATTCCTTTTAAGTTTTTTTTCATTATTTTGTTTTTATACATATTGGAAATGAGCATACAAAGATATTAAAACATCAGTACCAACTGAAACAAGAAACAATGGATATAAATTGGGAAAGATAGACACAGGAAAATCACACGAAAATACTGGTTTTGAAATAGTGTGTTTAATCTACTAAAGACATAACTATTAACGTAATAGATGTTGATTCATGTATAATTCAAATTCATATATAAAACACTGCAGCGATCCAATATCCGGTATGATAATTTTTTTCCTGAAATCTACTATCACATTTCTAAACCACTATTTTACCCAGGTATTTTCTAAATCAAACTTTATCCAATTTACTAACTGCTCTTATATTTACAGCTTTTTTATATTCCTTTTGTTATACCCCTCTCAGTAAATTGAATACTTTAATCATGTTACCCGTTACTCTAGCGGGACCAATTACACCTGTCCCTACAATCTCACCTTTACCGGCCAATATAAGCTGCGACTGGAAGCATAATCTCGCATCTTGTGCTTCTGTGTCTTAGTGTCACCAAGGATTAAAGGTTTAAGTACTTGTGTCTCCGCAGTGCTTGTTGTATTCCAAGATGCTGCCTGTTTTTGCCTGTGTTTTGCCTGTGTTTGGCTACGCTCGTCCAGGGCGATGCAAGCATTCAGGTGAGTTTCTTTCATTATTTATCTCGTGGTAATTTACTTCGTGATTTACGCCATTAATAGTGTCTATTGGTTTTGAATTTTTAAGTGTCATTCTTTCAACAACGTAAGGCATTATTTATGCGAAACAATTTTAAATGCATACTGAAGTTTACTTTTCTTTTACGAGAGTAGTGGGCATCCATCAGTCTCAGCAGACATATATTTCCATGTAAATTGATTAATCTTTCTTTTATATGAAAACCTTTGGGATTGTCTAACATCAGTTAGATTTGTATCTAACAGTATATAGGTACCCGTGAAGTCGGGAACTGTGGTGGGTTGTGGCACACAATACCACAAAATGTAGAGGTTTTATCTAACATGTGTTTGTGGACAGATGTGGAGTGTTGACGTGTTAAAAAATAACGATGTGATCCGGGAACTAGAAAACGGCGGTTACTTCGATATTTGGGGCGACAATACAACCCACGCCCAGGTAAGTGAACTGTTTGCTGTCAGACAACTTTCTTGCATGAATTGTGATATACTTGGCCGAAACGTTGTCGTTGCTTCATTTTCATGTGTGTGGTTTTGTAATTTATAGTATATTGGAGGGCCACTCATAATCATGCGTCATCTTTTGTAGATTCTGGTAAGCTCGACCTGTAGGAGTACGTTGGTTACAGCAGGTGCTGGAGTCCTCAGAGATGAGGTACTGGGTGGAGGTGGAGGATGTGATGAGTCTGGTGCAGCAGGAGCGGATTTTTATGGAGACAACCAAAAACAACAGAGGTAAATACATGCTCGCTCAAATACCCAATTTGCATATGATTGAGAATATAAATAAATTTGATTGATTTAGTAGAATTTACACTGTCCATATATTTCACGTATATGTAAGATGTTTGCTAAGAAACTGTGGAAATCCTCTTTCTTATTGTCATAAATTTAAACAAAACTAGAACAATAGATTTTAATACCTCATACTATATGTTGTTAATGATATATTGCATAAGGTTTACAGTTTTTTATATTATAACCCAACGAATCCCACAGAACATCCGATGGATTGGAACGTCTACCACAATACGGCAGACGTCGAGAAGTTCATAAACTGGGTGAAGGAAATGGGAGGCTGCTTCGTGCAGGTGCTAACGGCAGCCACCACGGAGGAGGGGCGCCAAGTCCTGGTGATTAAAGTCACAGATCCATTCTCCGATGAACCCAAGACAAAGATCTGGATCGAAGCTGGTAAGAGAGAGGAGCTTGTTCGTCCTGAATAGCCAATAGAGTTAGCAATACAGTGTATATAACATATTGCGTATATAACAATTATAAGTAAGATAATAGAGTTAATAATGATAAGTGACAATATAAAATAATAGCTAATTATTTCCCAATCTCTATCCGTTGTTCCAGGTATCCATGCTCGTGAATGGATCTCTCCTGCCGTCTCTCTGTATATCCTGAACCTTCTGATTACAGACGATTCTTGGCGAGACCTGCTGAAGAGGACGGAGTGGTACATCGTGCCTGTCGTCAACCCGGACGGCTATCATTACTCCTTCACCTCCGAGAGTGCCAGGTCAGTCAACAGTGTACACGATATGCAACACCGTGCAGTGTTCATGCCACACAACCTCGCACAGTGAAGACAGAAGACACAGTGCAGAAGTATTGTAAAACTGCAGGGGTCATAAAGACCCCTGCAGTTTTACAATACACTCTGCACATTATTGCCCAGAAGCGTGTGTATCCCAAGTCGTGACTAGTAATGAGATAATACATATAGCAGTTTATTATGGGAAATAATACCAACCTTTTAGTTTTTAAAAACAAAATTCATTGTCATGATTCTAACATTATTGTTTACTCTAGGCTGTGGAGAAAGAATCGCCAGACCCACCTTGATAGAGGGTGCAAAGGAGTGAGCCTGATCCGTGACATGGACTTGGAATGGAGCTTCAGCACTCCATTCGACCCTTGTAGTGAGACTTACAAAGGCGTCACACCCTTCACTGAACCAGAAACCCGAGGTCTCCAAGCAATCATGGAAACAGTGGGTGGCATTGACCTGTTCATAGCTTTCCGAGGCTATGGCCAGTCTATCGTTTATCCTGTGTTGCGGAATGACATTCCTCCAGCAAACATCCATGAACACGAAGTTCTGGCTATGGTATTTGTTCATGCCGTGAGCTATACGTCTCGTGGACATATCAATTATGAGATAGGCCAATCAGGACCACTGTACGGTCTAACCTCTGAAGACTTGGCACCCGAGGCACAGAATAGGTTCATATATACCATTGATCTCCCTTATAAAGGGAGATATGGACTTCTTCATTCAGAGAGTAATATTAGCAGCACTCTGATGGAGACCACTGCCGGTATCATGTGCATGGTCCGTCATATTACTAACACGGGTCACTGTACCAATCCTTAGTAGCAGCCATATGTATAGTTGGTACATATGGCATATGGTTGGTACTAAGGCAGGAGTTACTCCTGGAATCAACATTATTTATGTAAGTAATTCCTAAATCTGAATTTTAAATCCTAAATAAAACAATAAAAAAATCTACCTGTTTTTATTTAAACTGCTATTAGACAAGTCTAACAAATAAATTTACAACAGTAGGCAGGTATTTAGCTAATGTAACAACCGGTCTTTTTTATATAATGATGTTCCACTTGATGTTGTAGTTATTTACATGAATATATGTTTAGTATTTATGTACTTGACTTTATAATAGTGTATCAAAATTAGTTTGAAGCTCAAGTTATCTTTTCTTTAGCCACTGCACATAAGTAGAAGTGTACCTTTACAATAAAGTATATGGAAAGTTTCAAATTTTCCATTTCAATATTTGCTTTCTCAAACCAACAGTAACTATTCTTCATTTAAAAAGAATCGAATTCCCTCACTTCCATTCTGTGGCTTAAGGGAAAAGATGAGGGCCATTTCTGGCATATTGCTATTCAGTGCCGGAATCGTGGATTGAACCATTTTGCGAAAAAGAAGATATATCACTTTATTTATTTATTTATTAAATTTTGCATATACAAGAATGTACATAAGGAATGTTAGGATACAAATATGGTAATTACAGTCTTGTAAAGCAACTAGCACGCGCAGCGTTTCTGGCGTTCCTTTCTTCCAGCAATTGCCCAATTAGCCTAACGTCTATTTTTGGAAAATTGCTTGAATCGACAATTGCAAAAGCCATTCCTCTGCATCTTGAAAAAGAATAATTAATGACTCACAACGTGGTTTTGCTAACGGCCGTTTGTAACAAATATGCTATCTTCTATTTTATCATAATTCAGTCAGGTATATTAACAATATAATTAGGGTATATTTCACACAAACAGTAGGAGTCTAAGAAGCAAATGAAGGAGGTGTTACCACTACTGGCAGCTGCTCTTCGCGCACGCATTTAAAAAAAATTCGTAAGAAATCCATTTCTTAACATATAGGGATGAATTTTTACGACGCTGATGCCAAATAACGGGAAATTTTTTTTACTATATTTAATATTTGGAAAAGTCTCCACATGCACCTTAAAAACAGAGATAACGGGGGAAAAAAAAATACGAAGTTCCCATAGCAGGGCAAGCAAAGACAAATCCTAAAGTTTTTTTCAGTTAATTCGAACAAAGATTAGTGAGAGGATAGGTCCATTAAAAGTTAACATTGGTCAGATAACAGATAATGACAAAGCGATGAGTAGTATTTTTAATATATATTTTATCTCTGTATTACTAAAGAGGAACTTAAAACTATGCCTTCAGCCAAACAAGTCTATGTGTGTTGGGACGAGGATAGGTTGACTAGTTTAGCTGTTACCATTGAGGATGTTATTGAGGAAATAGGGAACTCAAACCAAACAAATCCCCAGTGACGGACGAAGAACTTTTAATGGACCTATTCAGGGTGTTTAAAAAATGCAAAAGGGAGCTTTTCGAGCCAGTCTACCATATTTAATAAATCATTTGTCAGACAGAGTGCCGGAGTCATGGAAGGTTGCTAAAGAGGTGACATTTTTTTTTTAAGAAAAGAGATTGATCACTTGCGTAAAACTATCGGCCAATTAGCCTAACGTCTATTGTAGGAAAATTACTAGAATTGATATGCAAATACCATTCGTCTTCATGTAGAAAATATAAATTAATAAATGATTCACAACATGGTTTAACATATGGCCATTCATGTTTAAAAAAAATTTCATCATTTTATTCAAGCTAAGTTAAGGCAGTTGTGAAGTGCGTACCTTGCCTTTAGCAAAGACTCTGATACAGTGCCACATGAAAGACTGATTAAAAAGATAGAGTCTCACGGTATTAAGAGTGCTTTATAAACATGGATTAGGGTATAGCTATAACTAAAGAAATAGAGTGGTAGTGTAAATGGTGTTAATTCAAAATGGAAAAAAGATGTAAGTGTAACTGGAGTGCCCCAGGCTCTGTCCTGGGACCACTGTCATTTAGCACACACACACTATATATATAAATATATATATATATATATATATATATATATATATATATATATATATATATATATATATATATATATATATATATATATATATATATATATATATATATATTGAGCCACCACTTGAGCTCAAGTGGTGGCTCAAAGGGCCACCACCTTATGGGCTATTCATGCCCGTGCCACCTTTTGGGTGGCTTAATCATGATGGCATTTTAGGTGGCATCAATCAATTTATTTTCACTTGAGAATGAACCATAGTGGTTCGAAACTTTGTGCAATTTGTATAAATAAGTGTAATACATTCTATAGTAATTAAACTATTTTTATTCACCTTGAAATAACGAAAATGAGTTTTTTGAGAACTCCTCTTTCAGCTAAGCTCTGATGCTAGGAAAATAATTAGAGGGATAGAAGCCCTAAACCAGATGATAGTAAATACTGAATCTGCGGCCATATTCAATGAGACATGTTTAAAAGAAAACCTGCTGCGAACGCACTCCTCATTCTCATGGTTCTCCTCAACGCATGGTTCATTCTCAAGTGAAAATAAATTGATTGATTGATGCCACCTATAATGCCATCAAGATTAAGCCACCCAAAAGGTGGCACGGGCATGAATAGCCCATAAGTGGTGGCCCTTTTGAGCCATTATTAGTACCAATAGATGATACTGAAGATCTGTTGAGGTGCGACTGCACCCTGCGTGACTGGAGATGTCTCCCATTTCATAAAAAATAAATTGATTGATGAATTCACTTGAACGTGTCCAACGTAGGATGACTAAGTTAATTCCCCAAATTAGAAATCTTTCATATGAAGAAAGATTAACCAAGCTTAAGTTGCATTCACTGGAAAGGTGAAGAGTTAGGGGTGACATGATAGAAGTTTACAAGTGGATGAATGGACATAACAGGGAGGATATTAATAGGGTATTAAAAATATCAACACAAGACAGAACACGAAACAATGGGTATAAATTGGACAAGTTTAGATTTAGGAAAGACTTGGGTAAATACTGGTTCAGTAACAGGGTTGTTGATTTGTGGAACCAATTGCCGTGTAACGTGGTGGAGGTGGGGTCCCTCGATTGTTTCAAGCAATGGGTTGGACATGTATATGAGTGGGATTGGGTGGTTATAAATAGGAGCTGCCTCGTATGGGCCAATAGACCTTCTGTAGTTGCCTTTGTTCTTATTTTCAATGTGGAGGTGGGATCCCTCGATTGTTTCAAGCATGGGTTGGACATGTATATGAGTGGGATTGGGTGGTTATAAATAGGAGCTGCCTCGTATAGGCCTTCTGCAGTTGCCTTGTTCTTATGTTATATCCATTCTATAGTACGGCGACCAAAACTGAACTGAATAATCTAAATGGGGCCCCTAACCAGAGCAAGATATTACTGAAGAACAATACCAGGTGTCTTGTTACTAACGCTTCGATTAATAAATCCCAGTGTCCTATTTACCTCATTTCGAACATTCATGCATTGATAATTTGGTTTTAAATCTTACTAATCGTAACACCCAGATCCCTTTCGCAATCAAACTTCGCAATCTCAACACCGTCTAGCTCGTACTTGTAAATTTATCATCATTACCTAGCCTCAGAACTTTACATTATCAGCATAAAACTGCATCTGCTAATCTTTTGACCATTTCAAAACCCTATTTAGATAAACTTGAAGTGATAGTGAGTCTTCTTTCCTGTTAATTTCCCTACTTACCGATTTTTTGTATATGTATGATCTGATGTTCTTAGATTAGATATATAATATGAACGAGTTTTGTTGATATAAATAAGAGCGGCCTCGTATGGTGGAATACATTCCTTTTTAAGTTTTTTTTCATTATTTTGTTTTTTTATACATATTGGAAATGAGCATACAAAGATATTAAAACATCAGTACCAACTGAAACAAGAAACAATGGATATAAATTGGGAAAGATAGACACAGGAAAATCACACGAAAATACTGGTTTTGAAATAGTGTGTTTAATCTACTAAAGACATAACTATTAACGTAATAGATGTTGATTCATGTATAATTCAAATTCATATATTAAAACACTGCAGCGATCCAATATCCGGTATGATAATTTTTTCCTGAAATCTACTATCACATTTCTAAACCACTATTTACCCAGGTATTTTCTAAATCAAACTTTATCCAATTTACTAACTGCTCTTATATTTACAGCTTTTTTATATTCCTTTTGTTATACCCCTCTCAGTAAATTGAATACTTTAATCATGTTACCCGTTACTCTAGCAGGACCAATTACACCTGTCCCTACAATCTCACCTTTACCGGCCAATATAAGCTGCGACTGGAAGCATAATCTCGCATCTTGTGCTTCTGTGTCTTAGTGTCACCAAGGATTAAAGGTTTAAGTACTTGTGTCTCCGCAGTGCTTGTTGTATTCCAAGATGCTGCCTGTTTTGCCTGTGTTTTGCCTGTGTTTGGCTACGCTCGTCCAGGGCGATGCAAGCATTCAGGTGAGTTTCTTTCATTATTTATCTCGTGGTAATTACTTCGTGATTTACGCCATTAATAGTGTCTATTGGTTTTGAATTTTAAGTGTCATTCTTTCAACACGTAAGGCATTATTTATGCGAAACAATTTTAAATGCATACTGAAGTTTACTTTTCTTTACGAGAGTAGTGGGCATCCATCAGTCTCAGCAGACATATATTTCCATGTAAATTGATTTAATCTTTCTTTTATATGAAAACCTTTGGGATTTGTCCTAACATCAGTTAGATTTGTATCTAACAGTATATAGGTACCCGTGAAGTCGGGAACTGTGGTGGGTTGTGGCACACAATACCACAAAAATGTAGAGGTTTTATCTAACATGTTGTTTGTGGACAGATGTGGAGTGTTGACGTGTTAAAAAATAACGATGTGATCCGGGAACTAGAAAACGGCGGGTTACTTCGATATTTGGGGCGACAATACAACCCACGCCCAGGTAAGTGAACTGTTTGCTGTCAGACAACTTTCTTGCATGAATTGTGTATATACTTGGCCGAAACGTTGTCGTTGCTTCATTTTCATGTGTGTGGTTTTGTAATTTATAGTATATTGGAGGGCCACTCATAATCATGCGTCATCTTTGTAGATTCTGGTAAGCTCGACCTGTAGGAGTACGTTGGTACAGCAGGTGCTGGAGTCCTCAGAGATGAGTGTACTGGGTGGAGGTGGAGGATGTGATGAGTCTGGTGCAGCAGGAGCGGATTTTTATGGAGACAACCAAAAACAACAGAGGTAAATACATGCTCGCTCAAATACCCAAATTTGCATATGATTGAGAATATAAATAAATTTGATTGATTTAGTAGAATTTACACTGTCCATATATTTCACGTATATGTAAGATGTTTGCTAAGAAACTGTGGAAATCCTCTTTCTTATTGTCATAAATTTAAACAAAACTAGAACAATAGATTTTAATACCTCATACTATATGTTGTTAATGATATATTGCATAAGGTTTACAGTTTTTTATATTATAACCCAACGAATCCCACAGAACATCCGATGGATTGGAACGTCTACCACAATACGGCAGACGTCGAGAAGTTCATAAACTGGGTGAAGAAATGGGAGGCTGCTTCGCTGCAGGTGCTAACGGCAGCCACCACGGAGGAGGGGCGCCAAGTCCTGGTGATTAAAGTCACAGATCCATTCTCCGATGAACCCAAGACAAAGATCTGGATCGAAGCTGGTAAGAGAGAGGAGCTTGTTCGTCCTGAATAGCAATAGAGTTAGCAATACAGTGTATATAACATATTGCGTATATAACAATTATAAGTAAGATAATAGAGTTAATAATGATAAGTGACAATATAAAATAATAGCTAATTATTTCCCAATCTCTATCCCGTTGTTCCAGGTATCCATGCTCGTGAATGGATCTCTCCTGCCCGTCTCTCTGTATATCCTGAACCTTCTGATTACAGACGATTCTTGGCGAGACCTGCTGAAGAGGACGGAGTGGTACATCGTGCCTGTCGTCAACCCGGACGGCTATCATTACTCCTTCACCTCCGAGAGTGCCAGGTCAGTCAACAGTGTACACGATATGCAACACCGTGCAGTGTTCATGCACACAACCTCGCACAGTGAAGACAGAAGACACAGTGCAGAAGTATTGTAAAACTGCAGGGGTCATAAAGACCCCTGCAGTTTTACAATACACTCTGCACATTATTGCCCAGAAGCGTGTGTATCCCAAGTCGTGACTAGTAATGAGATAATACATATAGCAGTTTATTATGGGAAATAATACCAACCTTTTAGTTTTTAAAAAAAATCATTGTCATGATTCTAACATTATTGTTTACTCTAGGCTGTGGAGAAAGAATCGCCAGACCCACCTTGATAGAGGGTGCAAAGGAGTGAGCCTGATCCGTGACATGGACTTGGAATGGAGCTTCAGCACTCCATTCGACCCTTGTAGTGAGACTTACAAAGGCGTCACACCCTTCACTGAACCAGAAACCCGAGGTCTCCAAGCAATCATGGAAACAGTGGGTGGCATTGACCTGTTCATAGCTTTCCGAGGCTATGCCAGTCTATCGTTTATCCTGTGTTGCGGAATGACATTCCTCCAGCAAACATCCATGAACACGAAGTTCTGGCTATGGTATTTGTTCATGCCGTGAGCTATACGTCCTCGTGGACCTATCAATTATGAGATAGGCCAATCAGGACCACTGTACGGTCTAACCTCTGAAGACTTGGCACCCGAGGCACAGAATAGGTTCATAATACCATTGATCTCCCTTATTAAGGGAGATATGGACTTCTTCATTCAGAGAGTAATATTAGCAGCACTCTGATGGAGACCACTGCCGGTATCATGTGCATGGTCCGTCATATTACTAACACGGGTCACTGTACCAATCCTTAGTAGCAGCCATATGTATAGTTTGGTACATATGGCATATGGTTGGTACTAAGGCAGGAGTTACTCATGGAATCAACATTATGTATGTAAGTAATTCCTAAATCTGAATTTTAAATCTAAAATAAAACAATAAAAAAATCTACCTGTTTTTATTTAACTGCTATTAGACAAGTCTAACAAATAAATTACAACAGTAGGATGGTATTTAGCTAATGTAACAACCGGTCTTTTTATATAATGATGTTTCCACTTGATGTTGTAGTTATTTACATGAATATATGTTTAGTATTTATGTACTTGACTTTATAATAGTGTATCAAAATTTGTTTGAAGCTCAAGTTATCTTTTCTTTAGCCACTGCACATAAGTAGAAGTGTACCTTTACAATAAAGTATATGGAAAGTTTCAAATTTTCCATTTCAATATTTGCTTTCTCAAACCAACAGTAACTATTCTTCATTTAAAAAGAATCGAATTCCCTCACTTCCATTCTGTGGCTTAAGGGAAAAGATGAGGGCCATTTCTGGCATATTGCTATTCAGTGCCGGAATCGTGGATTGAACCATTTTGCGAAAAAGAAGATATATCACTTTATTTTATTTATTATTAAATTTTGCATATACAAGAATGTACATAAGGAATGTGAGGATACAAATATGGTAATTACAGTCTTGTAAAGCAACTAGCACGCGCAGCGTTTCTGGCGTTCCTTTCTTCCAGCAATTGCCCAATAGCCTAACGTCTATTTTTGGAAAATTGCTTGAATCGACAATTGCAAAAGCCATTCCTCTGCATCTTGAAAAAAGAATAATTAATGACTCACAACGTGGTTTTGCTAACGGCCGTTTGTAACAATATGCTATCTTCTATTTTATCATAATTCAGTCAGGTATATTAACAATATAATTAGGGTAATTTCACACAAACAGTAGGAGTCTAAGAAGCAAAATGAAGGAGGTGTTACCACTACTGGCAGCTGCTCTTCGCGCACGCATTTAAAAAAAATTCGTAAGAAATCCATTTCTTAACATATAGGGATGAATTTTTACGACGCTGATGCCAAATAACGGGAAATTTTTTTTACTATATTTAATATTTGGAAAAGTCTCCACATGCACCTTAAAAACAGAGATAACGGGGGAAAAAAAAATTACGAAGTTCCCATAGCAGGGCAAGCAAAGACAAATCCTAAAGTTTTTTTCAGTTAATTCGAACAAAGATTAGTGAGAGGATAGGTCCATTAAAAAGTTAACATTGGTCAGATAACAGATAATGACAAAGCGATGAGTAGTATTTTTAATATATATTTTATCTCTGTATTACTAAAGAGGAACTTAAAACTATGCCTTCAGCCAAACAAGTCTATGTGTGTTGGGACGAGGATAGGTTGACTAGTTTAGCTGTTACCATTGAGGATGTTATTGAGGAAATAGGGAACTCAAACCAAAAAATCCCCAGTGACGGACGAAGAACTTTTAATGGACCTATTCAGGGTGTTTAAAAAATGCAAAAGGGAGCTTTTCGAGCCAGTCTACCATATTTAATAAATCATTTGTCAGACAGAGTGCCGGAGTCATGGAAGGTTGCTAAAGAGGTGACATTTTTTTTTTAAGAAAAGAGATTGATCACTTGCGTAAAACTATCGGCCAATTAGCCTAACGTCTATTGTAGGAAAATTTACTAGAATTGATATGCAAATACCATTCGTCTTCATGTAGAAAATATAAATTAATAAATGATTCACAACATGGTTTAACATATGGCCATTCATGTTTAAAAAAAATTTCATCATTTATTCAAGCTAAGTTAAGGCAGTTGTGAAGTGCGTACCTTGCCTTTAGCAAAGACTCTGATACAGTGCCACATGAAAGACTGATTAAAAAGATAGAGTCTCACGGTATTAAGAGTGCTTTATAAACATGGATTAGGGTATAGCTATAACTAAAGAAATAGAGTGGTAGTGTAAATGGTGTTAATTCAAAATGGAAAAAAGATGTAAGTGTAACTGGAGTGCCCAGGCGTCTGTCCTGGGACCACTGTCATTTAGCACCACACACTATATATATATAATATATATATATATATATATATATATATATATATATATATATATATATATATATATATATATATATATATATATATATATATATATATATATATATATATATATATATATATATATATATATATATATATATATATATATATATATATATATATTGAGCCACCACTTCGGTCAAGTGGTGGCTCAAAAGGGCCACCACTATGGGCTATTCATGCCCGTGCCACCTTTGGGTGGCTTAATCATGATGGCATTTTAGGTGGCATCAATCAATTTATTTTCACTTGAGAATGAACCATAGTGGTTCGAAACTTGTGCAATTTGTATAAATAAGTGTAATACATTCTATAGTAATTAACTATTTTTATTCACCTTGAAATAACGAAAATGAGTTTTTTGAGAACTCCTCTTTCAGCTAAGCTCTGATGCTAGGAAAATAATTAGAGGGATAGAAGCCCTAAACCAGATGATAGTAAATACTGAATCTGCGGCCATATTCAATGAGACATGTTTAAAAGAAAACCTGCTGCGAACGCACTCCTCATTCTCATGGTTCTCCTCAACGCATGGTTTTCTCTAAGTGAAAATAAATTGATTGATTGATGCCACCTATAATGCCATCAAGATTAAGCCACCCAAAAGGTGGCACGGGCATGAATAGCCCATTAAGTGGTGCCCTTTTGAGCCATTATTAGTACCAATAGATGATACTGAAGATCTGTTGAGGTGCGACTGCACCCTGCGTGACTGGAGATGTCTCCCATTTCATAAAAAATAAATTGATTGATGAATTCACTTGAACGTGTCCAACGTAGGATGACTAAGTTAATTCCCCAAATTAGAAATCTTTCATATGAAGAAAGATTAACCAAGCTTAAGTTGCATTCACTGGAAAGGCGAAGAGTTAGGGGTGACATGATAGAAGTTTACAAGTGGATGAATGGACATAACAGGGAGGATATTAATAGGGTATTAAAATATCAACACAAGACAGAACACGAAACAATGGGTATAAATTGGACAAGTTTAGA
>NW_027190120.1:0-53260 GCF_040958095.1 Procambarus clarkii
TACGAAAAATCATCGAATTTAGCAATATTTTGACGTTTATCATCCCCTTTTCCTTTATGTGATTTAAACAAAATATCATCGAATTAGGCAATATTTTGCCGTTTTCCACGTTTTTGTTAATTTTCAGTCTATTGGTATTAATTCATATATATACGATAAAAATGATGCATACACATAATTGATTAGATGATAACCTTAAATACTTCATTTTCAATCATCTATTTGTTTCTCGTTAAAATACTGAGTAAGATATTGAAAAGGGGAGAAGTTCGGTTTTTATTGCATATATCGACGTTTCAGCCGGATTAGAGCGGTTTTACGTGTACATCTTCCCTCAGTAATATAAACGGAAAATCAAGAACATTTTAGTTAATTCTAATGAAAACACATAAAACACTTTTTTTTTATCATTTGTATTGGAAACAACATTGTCATATGTCTTTTCTTGGATCTAAATAATACGAAACCTTGCTCAATTATTTGAAGTAAAAATCCTCAAATTTGGTAAAATAGTGACTTTTTCACGTTAATCATGTAGTTTGATATTACGTAAATATATTCATTTTTACAAATATTTCGATACTATTTCATGTAGTATTACGATATGTGATTTGGCCTTGAAATCTCAGAATTTCGCATAATATTGCATTTTAAGCAAGTTTTCTTGCATTTTGTTTGGTACGCAAAATCATCGAATTTAGCAATATTTTGACGTTTATCATCCCCTTCTCCTTTATGTGATTTAAACAAAATATCATCGAATTAGGCAATATTTTGCCGTTTTTCCACGTTTTTGTGAATTTTCAGTTTATGGGTATTAATTCATTATATATACGATAAAAATGATGCAAACACATAATTGATTAGATAATAACCTTAAATACTTCATTTTCAATCATCAATTTGTTTCTCGTTAAAATACTGAGTAAGATATTGAAAGGGTGAGAAGTTCGGTTTTTATTGCATATATCGACGTTTCAGCCGGATTAGAGCGGTTTTCGTGTACATCTTCCCTCCGTAATATAAACTAAAAATCAAGAACATTTTAGTTAATTCTAATGAAAATACATTGTTTTTTATCATTTGTATTGGAAACAACATTGTCATATGTCTTTTCTTGGATCTAAATAATACGAAACCTCGCTCAATGATTTGAAGTTAAAATCCTCAAATATGGTAAAATAGTGACTTTTTTACACGTTAATCATGTAGTTTGATATTACGTAAATATATTCATTTTTACCAATATTTTGATACTATTTCATGTAGTATTACGATATATGATTTGGCCTTCAAATCTCAGAATTTCGCCTAATATTGCATTTTAAGCAAGTTTTCTTGCATTTTGTTTCGTACGAAAAAATCATCGAATTTAGCAATATTTTGACGTTTATCATCCCCTTTTCCTTTATGTGATTTAAACAAAATATCATCGAATTAGGCAATATTTTGCCGTTTTCCACGTTTTTGTGAATTTTCAGTCTATTGGTATTAATTCATATATATACGATAAAAATGATGCAAACACATCATTGATTAGATGATAACCTTAAATACTTCATTTTCAATCATCTATTTGTTTCTCGTTAAAATACTGAGTAAGATATTGAAAAGGGGAGAAGTTCGGTTTTTATTGCATATATCGACGTTTCAGCCGGATTAGAGCGGTTTTACGTGTACATCTTCCCTCAGTAATATAAACGGAAAATCAAGAACATTTTAGTTAATTCTAATGAAAACACATAAAACACTTTTTTTTATCATTTGTATTGGAAACAACATTGTCATATGTCTTTTCTTGGATCTAAATAATACGAAACCTTGCTCAATTATTTGAAGTAAAAATCCTCAAATTTGGTAAAATAGTGACTTTTTCACGTTAATCATGTAGTTTGATATTACGTAAATATATTCATTTTTACAAATATTTCGATACTATTTCATGTAGTATTACGATATGTGATTTGGCCTTGAAATCTCAGAATTTCGCATAATATTGCATTTTAAGCAAGTTTTCTTGCATTTTGTTTGGTACGCAAAATCATCGAATTTAGCAATATTTTGACGTTTATCATCCCCTTCTCCTTTATGTGATTTAAACAAAATATCATCGAATTAGGCAATATTTTGCCGTTTTTCCACGTTTTTGTGAATTTTCAGTTTATGGGTATTAATTCATTATATATACGATAAAAATGATGCAAACACATAATTGATTAGATAATAACCTTAAATACTTCATTTTCAATCATCTATTTGTTTCTCGTTAAAATACTGAGTAAGATATTGAAAGGGGGAGAAGTTCGGTTTTTATTGCATATATCGACGTTTCAGCCGGATTAGAGCGGTTTTACGTGTCCATCTTCCCTCCGTAATATAAATGGAAAATCAAGAACATTTTAGTTAATTCTAATGAAAATACATTGTTTTTTTTATCATTTGTATTGGAAACAACATTGTCATATGTCTTTTCTTGGATCTAAATAATACGAAACCTCGCTCAATGTTTTGAAGTTAAAATCCTCAAATATGGTAAAATAGTGACTTTTTTACACGTTAATCATGTAGTTTGATATTACGTAAATATATTCATTTTTACCAATATTTCGATGCTATTTCATGTAGTATTACGATATGTGATTTGGCCTTCAAATCTCAGAATTTCGCATAATATTGCATTTTAAGCAAGTTTTCTTGCATTTTGTTTCATACGAAAAATCATCGAATTTAGCAATATTTTGACGTTTATCATCCTCTTTTCCTTTATGTGATTTAAACAAAATATCATCGAATTAGGCAATATTTTGCCGTTTTCCACGTTTTTGTGAATTTTCAGCCTATTGGTATTAATTCATATATATACGATAAAAATGATGCAAACACATAATTGATTAGATGATAACCTTAAATACTTCATTTTCAATCATCTATTTGTTTCTCGTTAAAATACTGAGTAAGATATTGAAAAGGGGAGAAATTCGGTTTTTATTGCATATATCGACGTTTCAGCCGGATTAGAGCGGTTTTACGTGTACATCTTCCCTCAGTAATATAAACGGAAAATCAGGAACATTTTAGTCAATTCTAATGAAAACACATTGTTTTTTTATCATTTGTATTGGAAACAACATTGTCATATGTCTTTTCTTGGATCTAAATAATACGAAACCTCGCTCAATGATTTGAAGTTAAAATCCTCAAATTTGGTAAAATAGTGACTTTTTTACACGTTAATCATGTAGTTTGATATTACGTATATATATTCATTTTTACCAATATTTCGATACTATTTCATGTAGTATTACGATATGTGATTTGGCCTTGAAATCTCAGAATTTCGCATAATATTGCATTTTAAGCAAGTTTTCTTGCATTTTGTTTGGTACGCAAAATCATCGAATTTAGCAATATTTTGACGTTTATCATCCCCTTTTCCTTTATGTGATTTAAACAAAATATCATCGAATTAGGCAATATTTTGCCGTTTTCCACGTTTTTGTGAATTTTCAGTCTATGGGTATTAATTCATATATATATACGATAAAAGTGATGCAAACACATAATTGATTAGATGATAACCTTAAATACTTCATTTTCAATCATCTATTTGTTTCTCGTTAAAATACTGAGGAATATATTGAAAAGGGGAGAAGTTCGGTTTTTATTGCATATATCGACGTTTCAGCCGGATTAGAGCGGTTTTACGTGTACATCTTCCCTCCGTAATATAAACTAAAAATCAAGAACATTTTAGTTAATTCTAATGAAAATACATTGTTTTTTTATCATTTGTATTGGAAACAACATTGTCATATGTCTTTTCTTGGATCTAAATAATACGAAACCTCGCTCAATGATTTGAAGTTAAAATCCTCAAATATGGTAAAATAGTGACTTTTTTACACGTTAATCATGTAGTTTGATATTAAGTAAATATATTCATTTTTACCAATATTTTGATACTAATTCATGTAGTATTACGATATGTGATTTGGCCTTCAAATCTCAGAATTTCGCCTAATATTGCATTTTAAGCAAGTTTTCTTGCATTTTGTTTCGTACGAAAAATCATCGAATTTAGCAATATTTTGACGTTTATCATCCCCTTTTCCTTTATGTGATTTAAACAAAATATCATCGAATTAGGCAATATTTTGCCGTTTTCCACGTTTTTGTGAATTTTCAGTCTATTGGTATTAATTCATATATATACGATAAAAATGATGCAAACACATAATTGATTAGATGATAACCTTAAATACTTCATTTTCAATCATCTATTTGTTTCTCGTTAAAATACTGAGTAAGATATTGAAAAGGGGAGAAGTTCGGTTTTTATTGCATATATCGACGTTTCAGCCGGATTAGAGCGGTTTTACGTGTACATCTTCCCTCAGTAATATAAACGGAAAATCAAGAACATTTTAGTTAATTCTAATGAAAACACATAAAACACTTTTTTTTATCATTTGTATTGGAAACAACATTGTCATATGTCTTTTCTTGGATCTAAATAATACGAAACCTTGCTCAATTATTTGAAGTAAAAATCCTCAAATTTGGTAAAATAGTGACTTTTTCACGTTAATCATGTAGTTTGATATTACGTAAATATATTCATTTTTACAAATATTTCGATACTATTTCATGTAGTATTACGATATGTGATTTGGCCTTGAAATCTCAGAATTTCGCATAATATTGCATTTTAAGCAAGTTTTCTTGCATTTTGTTTGGTACGCAAAATCATCGAATTTAACAATATTTTGACGTTTATCATCCCCTTCTCCTTTATGTGATTTAAACGAAATATCATCGAATTAGGCAATATTTTGCCGTTTTTCCACGTTTTTGTGAATTTTCAGTTTATGGGTATTAATTCATTATATATACGATAAAATGATGCAAACACATAATTGATTAGATAATAACCTTAAATACTTCATTTTCAATCATCAATTTGTTTCTCGTTAAAATACTGAGTAAGATATTGAAAGGGTGAGAAGTTCGGTTTTTATTGCATATATCGACGTTTCAGCCGGATTAGAGCGGTTTTCGTGTACATCTTCCCTCCGTAATATAAACGAAAAATCAAGAACATTTTAGTTAATTCTAATGAAAACACATTGTTTTTTATCATTTGTATTGGAAACAACATTGTCATATATCTTTTCTTGGATCGAAATAATACGAAACCTCGCTCAATGATTTGAAGTTAAAATCCTCAAACATGGTAAAATAGTGACTTTTTCACGTTAATCATGTAGTTTGATATTACGTAAATATACTCATTTTTACCAATATTTCGATACTATTTCATGTAGTATCACGATATGTGATTTGGCCTTCAAATCTCAGAATTTCGCATAATATTGCATTTTAAGCCAGTTTTCCTGCATTTTGTTTCGTACGAAAAATCATCGAATTTAGCAACATTTTGACGTTTATCATCCCCTTTTCCTTTATGTGATTTAAACAAAATATCATCGAATTAGGCAATATTTTGCCGTTTTCCACGTTTTTGTGAATTTTCAGTCTATGGGTATTAATTCATATATATATACGATAAAAGTGATGCAAACACATAATTGATTAGATGATAACCTTAAATACTTCATTTTCAATCATCTATTTGTTTCTCGTTAAAATACTGAGGAATATATTGAAAAGGGGAGAAGTTCGGTTTTTATTGCATATATCGACGTTTCAGCCGGATTAGAGCGGTTTTACGTGTACATCTTCCCTCCGTAATATAAACTAAAAATCAAGAACATTTTAGTTAATTCTAATGAAAATACATTGTTTTTTTATCATTTGTATTGGAAACAACATTGTCATATGTCTTTTCTTGGATCTAAATAATACGAAACCTCGCTCAATGATTTGAAGTTAAAATCCTCAAATATGGTAAAATAGTGACTTTTTTACACGTTAATCATGTAGTTTGATATTACGTAAATATATTCATTTTTACCAATATTTTGATACTAATTCATGTAGTATTACGATATGTGATTTGGCCTTCAAATCTCAGAATTTCGCCTAATATTGCATTTTAAGCAAGTTTTCTTGCATTTTGTTTCGTACGAAAAATCATCGAATTTAGCAATATTTTGACGTTTATCATCCCCTTTTCCTTTATGTGATTTAAACAAAATATCATCGAATTAGGCAATATTTTGCCGTTTTCCACGTTTTTGTGAATTTTCAGTCTATTGGTATTAATTCATATATATACGATAAAAATGATGCAAACACATAATTGATTAGATGATAACCTTAAATACTTCATTTTCAATCATCTATTTGTTTCTCGTTAAAATACTGAGTAAGATATTGAAAAGGGGAGAAGTTCGGTTTTTATTGCATATATCGACGTTTCAGCCGGATTAGAGCGGTTTTACGTGTACATCTTCCCTCAGTAATATAAACGGAAAATCAAGAACATTTTAGTTAATTCTAATGAAAACACATAAAACACTTTTTTTTATCATTTGTATTGGAAACAACATTGTCATATGTCTTTTCTTGGATCTAAATAATACGAAACCTTGCTCAATTATTTGAAGTAAAAATCCTCAAATTTGGTAAAATAGTGACTTTTTCACGTTAATCATGTAGTTTGATATTACGTAAATATATTCATTTTTACAAATATTTCGATACTATTTCATGTAGTATTACGATATGTGATTTGGCCTTGAAATCTCAGAATTTCGCATAATATTGCATTTTAAGCAAGTTTTCTTGCATTTTGTTTGGTACGCAAAATCATCGAATTTAACAATATTTTGACGTTTATCATCCCCTTCTCCTTTATGTGATTTAAACGAAATATCATCGAATTAGGCAATATTTTGCCGTTTTTCCACGTTTTTGTGAATTTTCAGTTTATGGGTATTAATTCATTATATATACGATAAAAATGATGCAAACACATAATTGATTAGATAATAACCTTAAATACTTCATTTTCAATCATCTATTTGTTTCTCGTTAAAATACTGAGTAAGATATTGAAAGGGGGAGAAGTTCGGTTTTTATTGCATATATCGACGTTTCAGCCGGATTAGAGCGGTTTTACGTGTACATCTTCCCTCCGTAATATAAACGGAAAATCAAGAACATTTTAGTTAATTCTATTGAAAATACATTGTTTTTTTTATCATTTGTATTGGAAACAACATTGTCATATGTCTTTTCTTGGATCTAAATAATACGAAACCTCGCTCAATGATTTGAAGTTAAAA
Source organism: Procambarus clarkii (assembly GCF_040958095.1). NCBI lineage: Eukaryota > Metazoa > Arthropoda > Malacostraca > Decapoda > Cambaridae > Procambarus > Procambarus clarkii. The sequence goes on from NW_027190120.1 coordinate 7,251, forward strand.
TCCTCAAATTTGGTAAAATAGTGACTTTTTTACACGTTAATCATGTAGTTTGATATTACGTATATATATTCATTTTTACCAATATTTCGATACTATTTCATGTAGTATTACGATATGTGATTTGGCCTTGAAATCTCAGAATTTCGCATAATATTGCATTTTAAGCCAGTTTTCCTGCATTTTGTTTCGTACGAAAAATCATCGAATTTAGCAATATTTTGACGTTTATCATCCCCTTTTCCTTTATGTGATTTAAACAAAATATCATCGAATTAGGCAATATTTTGCCGTTTTCCACGTTTTTGTGAATTTTCAGTCTATGGGTATTAATTCATATATATATACGATAAAAGTGATGCAAACACATAATTGATTAGATGATAACCTTAAATACTTCATTTTCAATCATCTATTTGTTTCTCGTTAAAATACTGAGGAATATATTGAAAAGGGGAGAAGTTCGGTTTTTATTGCATATATCGACGTTTCAGCCGGATTAGAGCGGTTTTACGTGTACATCTTCCCTCCGTAATATAAACTAAAAATCAAGAACATTTTAGTTAATTCTAATGAAAATACATTGTTTTTTTATCATTTGTATTGGAAACAACATTGTCATATGTCTTTTCTTGGATCTAAATAATACGAAACCTCGCTCAATGATTTGAAGTTAAAATCCTCAAATATGGTAAAATAGTGACTTTTTTACACGTTAATCATGTAGTTTGATATTACGTAAATATATTCATTTTTACCAATATTTTGATACTATTTCATGTAGTATTACGATATGTGATTTGGCCTTCAAATCTCAGAATTTCGCCTAATATTGCATTTTAAGCAAGTTTTCTTGCATTTTGTTTCGTACGAAAAATCATCGAATTTAGCAATATTTTGACGTTTATCATCCCCTTTTCCTTTATGTGATTTAAACAAAATATCATCGAATTAGGCAATATTTTGCCGTTTTCCACGTTTTTGTGAATTTTCAGTCTATTGGTATTAATTCATATATATACGATAAAAATGATGCAAACACATAATTGATTAGATGATAACCTTAAATACTTCATTTTCAATCATCTATTTGTTTCTCGTTAAAATACTGAGTAAGATATTGAAAAGGGGAGAAGTTCGGTTTTTATTGCATATATCGACGTTTCAGCCGGATTAGAGCGGTTTTACGTGTACATCTTCCCTCAGTAATATAAACGGAAAATCAAGAACATTTTAGTTAATTCTAATGAAAACACATAAAACACTTTTTTTATCATTTGTATTGGAAACAACATTGTCATATGTCTTTTCTTGGATCTAAATAATACGAAACCTTGCTCAATTATTTGAAGTAAAAATCCTCAAATTTGGTAAAATAGTGACTTTTTCACGTTAATCATGTAGTTTGATATTACGTAAATATATTCATTTTTACAAATATTTCGATACTATTTCATGTAGTATTACGATATGTGATTTGGCCTTGAAATCTCAGAATTTCGCATAATATTGCATTTTAAGCAAGTTTTCTTGCATTTTGTTTGGTACGCAAAATCATCGAATTTAACAATATTTTGACGTTTATCATCCCCTTCTCCTTTATGTGATTTAAACGAAATATCATCGAATTAGGCAATATTTTGCCGTTTTTCCACGTTTTTGTGAATTTTCAGTTTATGGGTATTAATTCATTATATATACGATAAAAATGATGCAAACACATAATTGATTAGATAATAACCTTAAATACTTCATTTTCAATCATCTATTTGTTTCTCGTTAAAATACTGAGTAAGATATTGAAAGGGGGAGAAGTTCGGTTTTTATTGCATATATCGACGTTTCAGCCGGATTAGAGCGGTTTTACGTGTACATCTTCCCTCCGTAATATAAACGGAAAATCAAGAACATTTTAGTTAATTCTATTGAAAATACATTGTTTTTTTTATCATTTGTATTGGAAACAACATTGTCATATGTCTTTTCTTGGATCTAAATAATACGAAACCTCGCTCAATGATTTGAAGTTAAAATCCTCAAATTTGGTAAAATAGTGACTTTTTTACACGTTAATCATGTAGTTTGATATTACGTATATATATTCATTTTTACCAATATTTCGATACTATTTCATGTAGTATTACGATATGTGATTTGGCCTTGAAATCTCAGAATTTCGCATAATATTGCATTTTAAGCAAGTTTTCTTGCATTTTGTTTGGTACGCAAAATCATCGAATTTAGCAATATTTTGACGTTTATCATCCCCTTCTCCTTTATGTGATTTAAACAAAATATCATCGAATTAGGCAATATTTTGCCGTTTTCCACGTTTTTGTGAATTTTCAGTCTATGGGTATTAATTCATATATATATACGATAAAAGTGATGCAAACACATAATTGATTAGATGATAACCTTAAATACTTCATTTTCAATCATCTATTTGTTTCTCGTTAAAATACTGAGGAATATATTGAAAAGGGGAGAAGTTCGGTTTTTATTGCATATATCGACGTTTCAGCCGGATTAGAGCGGTTTTACGTGTACATCTTCCCTCCGTAATATAAACTAAAAATCAAGAACATTTTAGTTAATTCTAATGAAAATACATTGTTTTTTTATCATTTGTATTGGAAACAACATTGTCATATGTCTTTTCTTGGATCTAAATAATACGAAACCTCGCTCAATGATTTGAAGTTAAAATCCTCAAATATGGTAAAATAGTGACTTTTTTACACGTTAATCATGTAGTTTGATATTACGTAAATATATTCATTTTTACCAATATTTTGATACTATTTCATGTAGTATTACGATATGTGACTTGGCCTTCAAATCTCAGAATTTCGCCTAATATTGCATTTTAAGCAAGTTTTCTTGCATTTTGTTTCGTACGAAAAATCATCGAATTTAGCAATATTTTGACGTTTATCATCCCCTTTTCCTTTATGTGATTTAAACAAAATATCATCGAATTAGGCAATATTTTGCCGTTTTCCACGTTTTTGTGAATTTTCAGTCTATTGGTATTAATTCATATATATACGATAAAAATGATGCAAACACATAATTGATTAGATGATAACCTTAAATACTTCATTTTCAATCATCTATTTGTTTCTCGTTAAAATACTGAGTAAGATATTGAAAAGGGGAGAAGTTCGGTTTTTATTGCATATATCGACGTTTCAGCCGGATTAGAGCGGTTTTACGTGTACATCTTCCCTCAGTAATATAAACGGAAAATCAAGAACATTTTAGTTAATTCTAATGAAAACTTATAAAACACTTTTTTTTATCATTTGTATTGGAAACAACATTGTCATATGTCTTTTCTTGGATCTAAATAATACGAAACCTTGCTCAATTATTTGAAGTAAAAATCCTCAAATTTGGTAAAATAGTGACTTTTTCACGTTAATCATGTAGTTTGATATTACGTAAATATATTCATTTTTACAAATATTTCGATACTATTTCATGTAGTATTACGATATGTGATTTGGCCTTGAAAACTCAGAATTTCGCATAATATTGCATTTTAAGCAAGTTTTCTTGCATTTTGTTTGGTACGCAAAATCATCGAATTTAACAATATTTTGACGTTTATCATCCCCTTCTCCTTTATGTGATTTAAACGAAATATCATCGAATTAGGCAATATTTTGCCGTTTTTCCACGTTTTTGTGAATTTTCAGTTTATGGGTATTAATTCATTATATATACGATAAAAATGATGCAAACACATAATTGATTAGATAATAACCTTAAATACTTCATTTTCAATCATCTATTTGTTTCTCGTTAAAATACTGAGTAAGATATTGAATGGGGGAGAAGTTCGGTTTTTATTGCATATATCGACGTTTCAGCCGGATTAGAGCGGTTTTACGTGTACATCTTCCCTCCGTAATATAAACGGAAAATCAAGAACATTTTAGTTAATTCTATTGAAAATACATTGTTTTTTTTATCATTTGTATTGGAAACAACATTGTCATATGTCTTTTCTTGGATCTAAATAATACGAAACCTCGCTCAATGATTTGAAGTTAAAATCCTCAAATATGGTAAAATAGTGACTTTTTTACACGTTAATCATGTAGTTTGATATTACGTAAATATATTCATTTTTACCAATATTTCGATACTATTTCATGTAGTATTACGATATGTGATTTGGCCTTCAAATCTCAGAATTTCGCATAATATTGCATTTTAAGCAAGTTTTCTTGCATTTTGTTTCATACGAAAAATCATCGAATTTAGCAATATTTTGACGTTTATCATCCCTTTTTCCTTTATGTGATTTAAACAAAATATCATCGAATTAGGCAATATTTTGCCGTTTTGAACGTTTTTGTGAATTTTCAGTCTATTGGTATTAATTCATATATATACGATAAAAATGATGCAAACACATAATTGATTAGATGATAACCTTAAATACTTCATTTTCAATCATCTATTTGTTTCTCGTTAAAATACTGAGTAAGATATTGAAAAGGGGAGAAGTTCGGTTTTTATTGCATATATCGACGTTTCAGCCGGATTAGAGCGGTTTTACGTGCACATCTTCCCTCAGTAATATAAACGGAAAATCAGGAACATTTTAGTCAATTCTAATGAAAACACATTGTTTTTTTATCATTTGTATTGGAAACAACATTGTCATATGTCTTTTCTTGGATCTAAATAATACGAAACCTCGCTCAATGATTTGAAGTTAAAATCCTCAAATTTGGTAAAATAGTGACTTTTCATGTTAATCATGTAGTTTGATATTACGTAAATATATTCATTTTTAGCAATATTTCGATACTATTTCATGTAGTATTACGATATGTGATTTGGCCTTCAAATCTCAGAATTTCGCATAATATTGCATTTTAAGCAAGTTTTCTTGCATTTTGTTTGGTACGCAAAATCATCGAATTTAGCAATATTTTGACGTTTATCATCCCCTTCTCCTTTATGTGATTTAAACAAAATATCATCGAATTAGGCAATATTTTGCCGTTTTTCCACGTTTTTGTGAATTTTCAGTTTATGGGTATTAATTCATTATATATACGATAAAAATGATGCAAACACATAATTGATTAGATAATAACCTTAAATACTTCATTTTCAATCATCTATTTGTTTCTCGTTAAAATACTGAGTAAGATATTGAAAGGGGGAGAAGTTCGGTTTTTATTGCATATATCGACGTTTCAGCCGGATTAGAGCGGTTTTCGTGTACATCTTCCCTCCGTAATATAAACGAAAAATCAAGAACATTTTAGTTAATTCTAATGAAAACACATTGTTTTTTATCATTTGTATTGGAAACAACATTGTCATATATCTTTTCTTGGATCGAAATAATACGAAACCTCGCTCAATGATTTGAAGTTAAAATCCTCAAACATGGTAAAATAGTGACTTTTTCACGTTAATCATGTAGTTTGATATTACGTAAATATACTCATTTTTACCAATATTTCGATACTATTTCATGTAGTATCACGATATGTGATTTGGCCTTCAAATCACAGAATTTCGCATAATATTGCATTTTAAGCAAGTTTTCTTGCATTTTGTTTGGTACGCAAAATCATCGAATTTAGCAATATTTTGACGTTTATCATCCCCTTCTCCTTTATGTGATTTAAACGAAATATCATCGAATTAGGCAATATTTTGCCGTTTTTCCACGTTTTTGTGAATTTTCAGTCTATTGGTATTAATTCATTATATATACGATAAAAATGATGCAAACACATAATTAATTAGATAATAACCTTAAATACTTCATTTTCAATCATCTATTTGTTTCTCGTTAAAATACTGAGTAAGATATTGAAAGGGGGAGAAGTTCGGTTTTTATTGCATATATCGACGTTTCAGCCGGATTAGAGCGGTTTTACGTGTACATCTTCCCTCAGTAATATAAACGGAAAATCAAGAACCTTTTAGTCAATTCTAAGGAAAACACATTGTTTTTTTATCATTTGTATTGGAAACAACATTGTCATATGTCTTTTCTTGGATCTAAATAATACGAAACCTCGCTCAATGATTTGAAGTTAAAATCCTCAAATTTGGTAAAATAGTGACTTTTCACGTTAATCATGTAGTTTGATATTACGTAAATATATTCATTTTTACCAATATTTCGATACTATTTCATGTAGTATCACGATACGTGATTTGGCCTTCAAATCACAGAATTTCGCATAATATTGCATTTTAAGCAAGTTTTCTTGCATTTTGTTTCGTACGAAAAATCATCGAATTTAGCAATATTTTGACGTTTATCATCCCCTTTTCCTTTATGTGATTTAAACAAAATATCATCGAATTAGGCAATATTTTGCCGTTTTCCACGTTTTTGTGAATTTTCAGTCTATTGGTATTAATTCATATATATACGATAAAAATGATGCAAACACATAATTGATTAGATGATAACCTTAAATACTTCATTTTCAATCATCTATTTGTTTCTCCTTAAAATACTGAGTAAGATATTGAAAAGGGGAGAAGTTCGGTTTTTATTGCATATATCGACGTTTCAGCCGGATTAGAGCGGTTTTACGTGTACATCTTCCCTCAGTAATATAAACGGAAAATCAAGAACATTTTAGTCAATTCTAATGAAAACACATTGTTTTTTTATCATTTGTATTGGAAACAACATTGTCATATGTCTTTTCTTGGATCTAAATAATACGAAACCTCGCTCAATGATTTGAAGTTAAAATCCACAAACATGGTAAAATAGTGACTTTTTCATGTTAATCATGTAGTTTGATATTACGTAAATATACTCATTTTTACCAATATTTCGATACTATTTCATGTAGTATTGCGATATGTGATTTGGCCTTCAAATCTCAGAATTTCGCATAATATAGCATTTTAAGCAAGATTTCTTGCATTTTGTTTCGTACGAAAAATCATCGAATTTAGCAATATTTTGACGTTTATCATCCCCTTCTCCTTTATGTGATTTAAACAAAATATCATCGAATTAGGCAATATTTTGCCGTTTTTCCACGTTTTTGTGAATTTTCAGTTTATGGGTATTCATTCATTATATATACGATAAAAATGATGCAAACACATAATTGATTAGATGATAACCTTAAATACTTCATTTTCAATCATCTATTTGTTTCTCGTTAAAATACTGAGGAATATATTGAAAAGGGGAGAAGTTCGGTTTTTATTGCATATATCGACGTTTCAGCCGGATTAGATTGGTTTTACGTGTTCATTTTCCCTCCGTAATATAAACGGAAAATCAAGAACATTTTAGTTAATTCTAATGAAAACACATTGTTTTTTAATCATTTGTATTGGAAACAACATTGTCATATGTCTTTTCTTGGATCTAAATAATACGAAACCTCGCTCAATGATTTGAAGTTAAAATCCACAAACATGGTAAAATAGTGACTTTTACATGTTAATCATGTAGTTTGATATTACGTAAATATACTCATTTTTACCAATATTTCGATACTATTTCATGTAGTATTGCGATATGTGATTTGGCCTTCAAATCACAGAATTTCGCATAATATTGCATTTTAAGCAAGTTTCTTGCATTTTGTTTCGTTCGAAAAATCATCGAATTTAGCAATATTTTGACGTTTATCATCCCCTTCTCCTTTATGTGATTTAAACAAAATATCATCGAATTAGGCAATATTTTGCCGTTTTTCCACATTTTTGTGAATTTTCAGTTTATGGGTATTAATTCATTATATATACGATAAAAATGATGCAAACACATAATTGATTAGATAGTAACCTTAAATACTTCATTTTTAATCATCTATTTGTTTCTCGTTAAAATACTGAGTAGGATATTGAAAGGGGGAGAAGTTCGGTTTTTATTGCATATATCGACGTTTCAGCCGGATTAGAGTGGTTTTACGTGTTCATTTTCCCTCCGTAATATAAACGGAAAATCAAGAACATTTTAGTTAATTCTAATGAAAACACATTGTTTTTTAATCATTTGTATTGGAAACACATTGTCATATGTCTTTTCTTGGATCTAAATAATACGAAACCTCGCTCAATGATTTGAAGTTAAAATCCACAAACATGGTAAAATAGTGACTTTTTCATGTTAATCATGTAGTTTGATATTACGTATATATACTCATTTTTACCAATATTTCGATACTATTTCATGTAGTATTGCGATATGTGATTTGGCCTTCAAATCTCAGAATTTCGCATAATATTGCATTTTAAGCAAGTTTTCTTGCATTTTGTTTCGTACGAAAAATCATCGACTTAAGCAATATTTTGACGTTTATCATCCCCTTCTCCTTTATGTGATTTAAACAAAATATCATCGAATTAGGCAATATTTTGCCGTTTTCCACGTTTTTGTGAATTTTCAGTCTATGGGTATTAATTCATATATATACGATAAAAGTGATGCAAACACATAATTGATTAGATGATAACCTTAAATACTTCATTTTCAATCATCTATTTGTTTCTCGTTAAAATACTGAGTAACATATTGAAAAGGGGAGATGTTCGGTTTTTATTGCATATATCTACGTTTCAGCCGGATTAGAGCGGTTTTACGTGTATATCTTCCCTCCGTAATATAAACTAAAAATCAAGAACATTTTAGTTAATTCTAATGAAAATACATTGTTTTTTTTATCATTTGTATTGGAAACAACATTGTCATATGTCTTTTCTTGGATCTAAATAATACGAAACCTTGCTCAATGATTTGAAGTTAAAATCCTCAAATATGGTAAAATAGTGACTTTTTTACACGTTAATCATGTAGTTTGATATTACGTAAATATATTCATTTTTACCAATATTTCGATACTATTTCATGTAGTATTACGATATGTGATTTGGCCTTCAAATCTCAGAATTTCGCATAATTTTGCATTTTAAGCAAGTTTTCTTGCATTTTGTTTCGTACGAAAAATCATCGAATTTAGCAATATTTTGACGTTTATCATCCCGTATTCCTTGATGTGATTTAAACAAAATATCATCGAATTAGGCAATATTTTGCCGTTTTCCACGTTTTTGTGAATTTTCAGCCTATTGGTATTAATTCATATATATACGATAAAAATGATGCAAACACATAATTGATTAGATGATAACCTTAAATACTTCATTTTCAATCATCTATTTGTTTCTCGTTAAAATACTGAGTAAGATATTGAAAAGGGGAGAAGTTCGGTTTTTATTGCATATATCGACGTTTCAGCCGGATTAGAGCGGTTTTACGTGTACATCTTCCCTCCGTAATATAAATGAAAAATCAAGAACATTTTAGTTAATTCTAATGAAAACACATTGTTTTTTATCATTTGTATTGGAAACAACATTGTCATATGTCTTTTCTTGGATCTAAATAATACGAAACCTCGCTCAATGATTTGAAGTTAAAATCCTCAAACATGGTAAAATAGTGACTTTTTCACGTTAATCATGTAGTTTGATATTACGTAAATATACTCATGTTTACCAATATTTCGATACTATTTCATGTAGTATTACGATATGTGATTTGGCCTTCAAATCTCAGAATTTCGCATAATATTGCATTTTAAGCAAGTTTTCTTGCATTTTGTTTCGAACGAAAAATCATCGAATTTAGCAATATTTTGACGTTTATCATCCCCTTTTCCTTTATGTGATTTAAACAAAATATCATCGAATTAGGCAATATTTTTTCCGTTTTCCACGTTTTTGTGAATTTTCGGTCTATTGGTATTAATTCATATATATACGATAAAAATGATGCAAACACATAATTGATTAGATGATAACCTTAAATACTTCATTTTCAATCATCTATTTGTTTCTCGTTAAAATACTGAGTAAGATATTGAAAAGGGGAGAAGTTCGGTTTTTATTGCATATATCGACGTTACCGCCTGATTAGAGCTGTTTTACGTGTACATCTTCCCTCAGTAATATAAACGGAAAATCAAGAACATTTTAGTCAATTCTGATGAAAACACATTGTTTTTTTATCATTTGTATTGGAAACAACATTGTCATATGTCTTTTCTTGGATATAAATAATACGAAACATCGCTCAATGATTTGAAGTTAAAATCCTCAAACATGGTAAAATAGTGACTTTTTCACGTTAATCATGTAGTTTGATATTACGTAAATATATTCATTTTTACCAATATTTCGATACTATTTCATGTAGTATCACGATACGTGATTTGGCCTTCTAATCTCAGAATTTCGCATAATATTGCAATTTAAGCCAGTTTTCTTGCATTTTGTTTCGTACGAAAAATCATCGAATTTAGCAATATTTTGACGTTTATCATCCCCTTTTCCTTTATGTGATTTAAACAAAATATCATCGAATTAGGCAATATTTTGCCGTTTTCCACGTTTTTGTGAATTTTCAGTCTATGGGTATTAATTCATATATATACGATAAAAATGATGCAAACACATAATTGATTAGATGATAACCTTAAATACTTCATTTTCAATCATCTATTTGTTTCTCGTTAAAATACTGAGTAAGATATTGAAAAGGGGAGAAGTTCGGTTTTTATTGCATATATCGACGTTTCAGCCGGATTAGAGCGGTTGTACGTGTACATCTTCCCTCGGTAATATAAACGGAAAATCAAGAACATTTTAGTTAATTGTAATGAAAACACATAAAACACGTTTTTTTTTATCATTTGTATTGGAAACAACATTGTCATATGTCTTTTCTTGGATCTAAATAATACGAAACCTTGCTCAATTATTTGAAGTTAAAATCCTCAAATTTGGTAAAATAGTGACTTTTTTACGTTAATCATGTAGTTTGATATTACGTAAATATATTCATTTTTACCAATATTTCGATACTATTTCATGTATCGAAATATATGTTATATATTACATATATGTATCGTAACATATATGTTACGATATGTGATTTGGCCTTGAAATCTCAGAATTTCGCATAATATTGCATTTTAAGCAAGTTTTCTTGCATTTTGTTTGGTAAGCAAAATCATCGAATTTAGCAATATTTTGACGTTTATCATCCCCTTTTCCTTTATGTGATTTAAACAAAATATTATCGAATTAGGCAATATTTTGCCGTTTTTCCACGTTTTTGTTAATTTTCAGTCTATGGGTATTAATTCATTATATATACGATAAAAATGATGCAAACACATAATTGATTAGATGATAACCTTAAATACTTCATTTTCAATCATCTATTTGTTTCTCGTTAAAATACTGAGTAAGATATTGAAAGGGGGAGAAGTTCGGTTTTTATTGCATATATCAACGTTTCAGCCGGATTAGAGCGGTTTTACGTGTACATCTTCCCTCCGTAATATAAACTAAAAATCAAGAACATTTTAGTTAATTCTAATAAAAATACATTGTTTTTTTTATCATTTGTATTGGAAACAACATTGTCATATGTCTTTTCTTGGATCTAAATAATACGAAACCTCGCTCAATGATTTGAAGTTAAAATCCTCAAATATGGTAAAATAGTGACTTTTTTACACGTTAATCATGTAGTTTGATATTACGTAAATATATTCATTTTTACCATTATTTCGATACTATTTCATGTAGCATTACGATATGTGATTTGGCCTTCAAATCTCAGAATTTCGCATAATTTTGCATTTTAAGCAAGTTTTCTTGCATTTTGTTTCGTACGAAAAATCATCGAATTTAGCAATATTTTGACGTTTATCATCCACTTTTCCTTTATGTGATTTTAACAAAATATCATCGAATTAGGCAATATTTTGCCGTTTTCCACGTTTTTGTGAATTTTCAGTCTATGGGTATTAATTCATATATATACGATAAAAATGATGCAAACACATAATTGATTAGATGATAACCTTAAATACTTCATTTTCAATCATCTATTTGTTTCTCGTTAAAATACTGAGTAAGATATTGAAAGGGGGAGAAGTTCGGTTTTTATTGCATATATCGACGTTTGAGCCGGATTAGAGCGGTTTTACGTGTACATCTTCTCTCCGTAAAATAAACGAAAAATCAAGAACATTTTAGTTAATTTTAATGAAAACACATTGTTTTTTGTCATTTGTATTGGAAACAACATTGTCATATGTCTTTTCTTGGATCGAAATAATACGAAACCTCGCTCAATGATTTGAAGTTAAAATCCTCAAACATGGTAAAATAGTGACTTTTTCACGTTAATCATGTAGTTTGATATTACGTAAATATACTCATTTTTACCAATATTTCGATACTATTTCATGTAGTATTACGATATGTGATTTGGCCTTCAAATCTCAGAATTTCGCATAATATTGCATTTTAAGCAAGTTTTCTTCCATTTTGTTTCGTACGAAAAATCATCGAATTTAGCAATATTTTGACGTTTATCATCCCCTTTTCCTTTATGTGATTTAAACAAAATATCATCGAATTAGGCAATATTTTGCCATTTTCCACGTTTTTGTGAATTTTCAGTCTATGGGTATTAATTCATATATATACGATAAAAGTGATGCAAACACATAATTGATTAGATGATAACCTTAAATACTTCATTTTCAATCATCTATTTGTTTCTCGTTAAAATACTGAGTAGGATATTGAAAGGGGGAGAAGTTCGGTTTTTATTGCATATATCGACGTTTCAGCCGGATTAGAGCGGTTTTACGTGTACATCTTCCCTCCGTAATATAAACTAAAAATCAAGAACATTTTAGTTAATTCTAATGAAAATACATTGTTTTTTTTATCATTTGTATTGGAAACAACATTTTCATATGTCTTTTCTTGGATCTAAATAATACGAAACCTCGCTCAATGATTTGAAGTTAAAATCCTCAAACATGGTAAAATAGTGACTTTTTGACGTTAATCATGTAGTTTGATATTACGTAAATATACTCATGTTTACCAATATTTCGATACTATTTCATGTAGTATTACGATATGTGATTTGGCCTTCAAATCTCAGAATTTCGCATAATATTGCATTTTAAGCAAGTTTTCCTGCATTTTGTTTCGTACGAAAAATCATCGAATTTAGCAATATTTTGACGTTTATCATCCCCTTTTCCTTAATGTGATTTAAACAAAATATCATCGAATTAGGCAATATTTTGCCGTTTTCCACGTTTTTGTGAATTTTCAGTCTATGGGTATTAATTCATATATATATACGATAAAAGTGATGCAAACACATAATTGATTAGATGATAACCTTAAATACTTCATTTTCAATCATCTATTTGTTTCTCGTTAAAACACTGAGGAAGATATTGAAAAGGGGAGAAGTTCGGTTTTTATTGCATATATCGACGTTTCAGCCGGATTAGAGCGGTTTTACGTGTACATCTTCCCTCGGTAATATAAACGGAAAATCAAGAACATTTTAGTTAATTCTAATGAAAACACATAAAACACGTTTTTTTTTTATCATTTGTATTGGAAACAACATTGTCATATGTCTTTTCTTGGATCTAAATAATACGAAACATCGCTCAATGATTTGAAGTTAAAATCCTCAAATTTGGTAAAATAGTGACTTTTTAACGTTAATCATGTAGTTTGATATTACGTAAATATATTCATTTTTACCAATATTTCGATACTATTTCATGTAGTATTACGATATGTGATTTGGCCTTGAAATCTCAGAATTTCGCATAATATTGCATTTTAAGCAAGTTTTCTTGCATTTTGTTTGGTACGCAAAATCATCGAATTTAGCAATATTTTGACGTTTATCATCCCCTTCTCCTTTATGTGATTTAAACAAAATATCATCGAATTAGGCAATATTTTGCCGTTTTTCCACGTTTTTGTGAATTTTCAGTTTATGGGTATTAATTCATTATATATACGATAAAAATGATGCAAACACATAATTGATTAGATAATAACCTTAAATACTTCATTTTCAATCATCTATTTGTTTCTCGTTAAAATACTGAGTAAGATATTGAAAGGGGGATAAGTTCGGTTTTTATTGCATATATCGACGTTTCAGCCGGATTACAGCGGTTTTACGTGTACATCTTCTCTCCGTAAAATAAACGAAAAATCAAGAACATTTTAGTTAATTTTAATGAAAACACATTGTTTTTTGTCATTTGTATTGGAAACAACATTGTCATATGTCTTTTCTTGGATCTAAATAATACGAAACCTCGCTCAATGATTTGAAGTTAAAATCCTCAAACATGGTAAAATAGTGACTTTTTTACGTTAATCATGTAGTTTGATATTACGTAAATATACTCATGTTTACCAATATTTCGATACTATTTCATGTAGTATTACGATATGTGATTTTGCCTTCAAATCTCAGAATTTCGCATAATATTGCATTTTAAGCAAGTTTTCTTCCATTTTGTTTCGTACGAAAAATCATCGAATTTAGCAATATTTTGACGTTTATCATCCCCTTTTCCTTTATGTGATTTAAACAAAATATCATCGAATTAGGCAATATTTTGCCGTTTTCCACGTTTTTGTGAATTTTCAGTCTATTGGTATTAATTCATATATATACGATAAAAATGATGCAAACACATAATTGATTAGATGATAACCTTAAATACTTCATTTTCAATCATCTATTTGTTTCTCGTTAAAATACTGAGTAAGATATTGAAAAGGGGAGAAGTTCGGTTTTTATTGCATATATCGACGTTTCCGCCTGATTAGAGCTGTTTTACGTGTACATCTTCCCTCAGTAATATAATCGGAAAATCAAGAACATTTTAGTCAATTCTAATGAAAACACATTGTTTTTTATCATTTGTATTGGAAAGAACATTGTCATATGTCTTTTCTTGGATCTAAATAATACGAAACATCGCTCAATGATTTGAAGTTAAAATCATCAAATTTGGTAAAATAGTGACTTTTTCACGTAATCATGTAGTTTGATATTACGTAAATATATTCATTTTTACCAATATTTCGATACTATTTCATGTACTATCACGATACGTGATTTGGCCTTCAAATCTCAGAATTTCGCATAATATTGCAATTTAAGCAAGTTTTCTTGCATTTTGTTTCGTACGAAAAATCATCGAATTTAGCAATATTTTGACGTTTATCATCCACTTTTCCTTTATGTGATTTAAACAAAATATCATCGAATTAGGCAATATTTTGCCGTTTTCCACGTTTTTGTGAATTTTCAGTCTATGGGTATTAATTCATATATATACGATAAAAATGATGCAAACACATAATTGATTAGATGATAACCTTAAATACTTCATTTTCAATCATCTATTTGTTTCTCGTTAAAATACTGAGTAAGATATTGAAAGGGGGAGAAGTTCGGTTTTTATTGCATATATCGACGTTTGAGCCGGATTAGAGCGGTTTTACGTGTACATCTTCTCTCCGTAAAATAAACGAAAAATCAAGAACATTTTAGTTAATTTTAATGAAAACACATTGTTTTTTGTCATTTGTATTGGAAACAACATTGTCATATGTCTTTTCTTGGATCGAAATAATACGAAACCTCGCTCAATGATTTGAAGTTAAAATCCTCAAACATGGTAAAATAGTGCCTTTTTCACGTTAATCATGTAGTTTGATATTACGTAAATATACTCATGTTTACCAATATTTCGATACTATTTCATGTAGTATTACGATATGTGATTTGGCCTTCAAATCTCAGAATTTCGCATAATATTGCATTTTAAGCAAGTTTTCTTCCATTTTGTTTCGTACGAAAAATCATCGAATTTAGCAATATTTTGACGTTTATCATCCCCTTTTCCTTTATGTGATTTAAACAAAATATCATCGAATTAGGCAATATTTTGCCATTTTCCACGTTTTTGTGAATTTTCAGTCTATGGGTATTAATTCATATATATACGATAAAAGTGATGCAAACACATAATTGATTAGATGATAACCTTAAATACTTCATTTTCAATCATCTATTTGTTTCTCGTTAAAATACTGAGTAGGATATTGAAAGGGGAGAAGTTCGGTTTTTATTGCATATATCGACGTTTCAGCCGGATTAGAGCGGTTTTACGTGTACATCTTCCCTCGGTAATATAAACTAAAAATCAAGAACATTTTAGTTAATTCTAATGAAAAATACATTGTTTTTTTTATCATTTGTATTGGAAACAACATTTTCATATGTCTTTTCTTGGATCTAAATAATACGAAACCTCGCTCAATGATTTGAAGTTAAAATCCTCAACATTGGTAAAATAGTGACTTTTTGACGTTAATCATGTAGTTTGATATTACGTAAATATACTCATGTTTACCAATATTTCGATACTATTTCATGTAGTATTACGATATGTGATTTGGCCTTCAAATCTCAGAATTTCGCATAATATTGCATTTTAAGCAAGTTTTCCTTGCATTTTGTTTCGTACGAAAAATCATCGAATTTAGCAATATTTTGACGTTTATCATCCCCTTTTCCTTTATGTGATTTAAACAAAATATCATCGAATTAGGCAATATTTTGCCGTTTTCCACGTTTTTGTGAATTTTCAGTCTATGGGTATTAATTCATATATATATACGATAAAAGTGATGCAAACACATAATTGATTAGATGATAACCTTAAATACTTCATTTTCAATCATCTATTTGTTTCTCGTTAAAACTACTGAGGAAGATATTGAAAAGGGGAGAAGTTCGGTTTTTATTGCATATATCGACGTTTCAGCCGGATTAGAGCGGTTTTACGTGTACATCTTCCCTCGGTAATATAAACGGAAAATCAAGAACATTTTAGTTAATTCTAATGAAACACATAAAACACTTGTTTTTTTATCATTTGTATTGGAAACAACATTGTCATATGTCTTTTCTTGGATCTAAATAATACGAAACATCGCTCAATGATTTGAAGTTAAAATCCTCAAATTGGTAAAATAGTGACTTTTTAACGCTTAATCATGTAGTTTGATATTACGTAAATATATTCATTTTTACCAATATTTCGATACTATTTCATGTAGTATTACGATATGTGATTTGGCCTTGAAATCTTCAGAATTTCGCATAATATTGCATTTTAAGCAAGTTTTCTTGCATTTTGTTTCGGTACGCAAAATCATCGAATTTAGCAATATTTTGACGTTTATCATCCCCTTCTACTTTATGTGATTTCAAACAAAATATCATCGAATTAGGCAATATTTTGCCGTTTTTCCACGTTTTTGTGAATTTTCAGTTTATGGGTATTAATTCATTATATATACGATAAAAATGATGCAAACACATTATTGATTAGATAATAACCTTAAATACTTCATTTTCAATCATCTATTTGTTTCTCGTTAAAATACTGAGTAAGATATTGATAGGGGGAGAAGTTCGGTTTTTATTGCATATATCGACGTTTCAGCCGGATTAGAGCGGTTTTACGTGTACATCTTCCCTCCGTAATATAAACGAAAAATCAAGAACATTTTAGTTAATTCTAATGAAAACACATTGTTTTTTATCATTTGTATTGGAAACAACATTGTCATATGTCTTTTCTTGGATCGAAATAATACGAAACCTCGCTCAATGATTTGAAGTTAAAATCCTCAAACATGGTAAAATAGTGACTTTTTCACGTTAATCATGTAGTTTGATATTACGTAAATATACTCATTTTTACCAATATTTCGATACTATTTCATGTAGTATTACGATATGTGATTTGGCCTTCAAATCTCAGAATTTCGCATAATATTGCATTTTAAGCAAGTTTTCCTGCATTTTGTTTCGTACGAAAACTTATCGAATTTAGCAATATTTTGACGTTTATCATCCCCTTTTCCTTTATGTGATTTAAACAAAATATCATCGAATTAGGCAATATTTTGCCGTTTTCCACGTTTTTGTGAATTTTCAGTCTATGGTTATTAATTCATGTATATACGACTAAAAGTGATGCAAACACATAATTGATTAGATGATAACCTTAAATACTTCATTTTCAATCATCTATTTGTTTCTCGTTAAAATACTGAGTAAGATATTGAAAAGGGGAGAAGTTCGGTTTTTATTGCATATATCGACGTTTCAGCCGGATTAGAGCGGTTTTACAGTGTACATCTTCCCTCAGTAATATAAACGGAAAATCAAGAACATTTTAGTCAATTCTAATGAAAACACATTGTTTTTTTATCATTTGTATTGGAAACAACATTGTCATATGTCTTTTCTTGGATCTAAATAACTACGAAACCTCGCTTAATGATTTGAAGTTAAAATCCTCAAATTTGGTAAAATAGTGACTTTTTCACGTTAATCATGTAGTTTGATAGTTACGTAAATATATTCATTTTTACCAATATTTCGATACTATTTCATGCAGTATTACGATACGTGATTTGGCCTTCAAATCACAGAATATCGCATAATATTGCATTTTAAGCAAGTTTTCTTGCATTTTGTTTCGTACGAAAAATCATCGAATTTAGCAATATTTTGACGTTTATCATCCCCTTTTCCTTTATGTGATTTAAACAAAATATCATCGAATTAGGCAATATTTTGCCGTTTTTCCACATTTTTGTGAATTTTCAGTCAATGGGTATTAATTCATTATATATACGATAAAAATGATGCAAACACATAATTGATTAGATAATAACCTTAAATACTTCATTTTCAATCATCTATTTGTTTCTCGTTAAAATACTGAGTAAGATATTGAAAGGGGGAGAAGTTCGGTTTTTATTGCATATATCGACGTTTCAGCCGGATTAGAGCGGTTTTACGTGTACATCTTCCCTCCGTAATATAAACTAAAAATCAAGAACATTTTAGTTAATTCTAATGAAAATACATTGTTTTTTTTATCATTTGTATTGGAAACAACATTTTCATATGTCTTTTCTTGGATCTAAATAATACGAAACCTCGCTCAATGATTTGAAGTTAAAATCCTCAAACATGGTAAAATAGTGACTTTTTCACGTTAATCATGTAGTTTGATATTACGTAAATATACTCATGTTTACCAATATTTCGATACTATTTCATGTAGTATTACGAT
Source organism: Procambarus clarkii (assembly GCF_040958095.1). Taxonomy (NCBI): domain Eukaryota; kingdom Metazoa; phylum Arthropoda; class Malacostraca; order Decapoda; family Cambaridae; genus Procambarus; species Procambarus clarkii. The sequence goes on from NW_027190120.1 coordinate 26,303, forward strand.
ATGTGATTTGGCCTTCAAATCTCAGAATTTCGCATAATATTGCATTTTAAGCAAGTTTTCCTGCATTTTGTTTCGTACGAAATATCATCGAATTGAGCAATATTTTGACGTTTATCATCCCCTTTTCCTTTATGTGATTTAAACAAAATATCATCGAATTAGGCAATATTTTGCCGTTTTCCACGTTTTTGTGAATTTTCAGTCTATGGGTATTAATTCATATATATATACGATAAAAGTGATGCAAACACATAATTGATTAGATGATAACCTTAAATACTTCATTTTCAATCATCTATTTGTTTCTCGTTAAAACACTGAGGAAGATATTGAAAAGGGGAGAAGTTCGGTTTTTATTGCATATATCGACGTTTCAGCCGGATTTGAGCGGTTTTACGTGTACATCTTCCCTCGGTAATATAAACGGAAAATCAAGAACATTTTAGTTAATTCTAATGAAAACACATAAAACACGTTTTTTTTTATCATTTGTATTGGAAACAACATTGTCATATGTCTTTTCTTGGATCTAAATAATACGAAACATCGCTCAATGATTTGAAGTTAAAATCCTCAAATTTGGTAAAATAGTGACTTTTTCACGTTAATCATGTAGTTTGATATAACGTAAATATATTCATTTTTACCAATATTTCGATACTATTTCATGTAGTATTACGATATGTGATTTGGCCTTGAAATCTCAGAATTTCGCATAATATTGCATTTTAAGCAAGTTTTCTTGCATTTTGTTTGGTACGCAAAATCATCGAATTTAGCAATATTTTGACGTTTATCATCCCCTTGTCCTTTATGTGATTTAAACAAAATATCATCGAATTAGGCAATATTTTGCCGTTTTTCCACGTTTTTGTGAATTTTCAGTTTATGGGTATTAATTCATTATATATACGATAAAAATGATGCAAACACATAATTGATTAGATAATAACCTTAAATACTTCATTTTCAATCATCTATTTGTTTCTCGTTAAAATACTGAGTAAGATATTTAAAGGGGGAGAAGTTCGGTTTTTATTGCATATATCGAGGTTTCAGCCGGATTAGAGTGGTTTTACGTGTACATTTTCCCTCCGTAATATAAACGGAAAATCAAGAACATTTTAGTTAATTCTAATGAAAACACATTGTTTTTTAATCATTTGTATTGGAAACAACATTGTCATATGTCTTTTCTTGGATCTAAATAATACGAAACCTCGCTCAATGATTTGAAGTTAAAATCCTCAAACATGGTAAAATAGTGACTTTTTCACGTTAATCATGTAGTTTGATATTACGTAAATATACTCATTTTTACCAATATTTCGATACTATTTCATGTAGTATTACGATATGTGATTTGTCCTTCAAATCTCAGAATTTCGCATAATATTGCATTTTAAGCAAGTTTTCCTGCATTTTGTTTCGTACGAAAACTTATCGAATTTAGCAATATTTTGACGTTTATCATCCCCTTTCCTTTATGTGATTTAAACAAAATATCATCGAATTAGGCAATATTTTGCCGTTTTCCACGTTTTTGTGAATTTTCAGTCTATGGTTATTAATTCATGTATATACACTAAAAGTGATGCAAACACATAATTGATTAGATGATAACCTTAAATACTTCATTTTCAATCATCTATTTGTTTCTCGTTAAAATACTGAGTAAGATATTGAAAGGGGGAGAAGTTCGGTTTTTATTGCATATATCGACGTTTCAGCCGGATTAGAGCGGTTTTACATGTACATCTTCCCTCAGTAATATAAACGGAAAATCAAGAACATTTTAGTCAATTCTAATGAAAACACATTGTTTTTTTATCATTTGTATTGGAAACAACATTGTCATATGTCTTTTCTTGGATCTAAATAACACGAAACCTCGCTTAATGATTTGAAGTTAAAATCCTCAAATTTGGTAAAATAGTGACTTTTCACGTTAATCATGTAGTTTGATGTTACGTAAATATATTTATTTTTACCAATATTTCGATACTATTTCATGCAGTATTACGATACGTGATTTGGCCTTCAAATCACAGAATATCGCATAATATTGCATTTTAAGCAAGTTTTCTTGCATTTTGTTTCGTACGAAAAATCATCGAATTTAGCAATATTTTGACGTTTATCATCCCCTTTTCCTTTATGTGATTTAAACAAAATATCATCGAATTAGGCAATATTTTGCCGTTTTTCCACATTTTTGTGAATTTTCAGTCAATGGGTATTAATTCATTATATATACGATAAAAATGATGCAAACACATAATTGATTAGATAATAACCTTAAATACTTCATTTTCAATCATCTATTTGTTTCTCGTTAAAATACTGAGTAAGATATTTAAAGGGGGAGAAGTTCGGTTTTTATTGCATATATCGAGGTTTCAGCCGGATTACGTGTACATTTTTTACATTCAGCCGGGTTTTACGTGTACATTTTCCCTCCGTAATATAAACGGAAAATCAAGAACATTTTAGTTAATTCTAATGAAAACACATTGTTTTTAATCATTTGTATTGGAAACAACATTGTCATATGTCTTTTCTTGGATCTAAATAATACGAAACCTCGCTCAATGATTTGAAGTTAAAATCCTCAAACATGGTAAAATAGTGACTTTTTCACGTTTATCATGTAGTTTGATATTACGTAAATATACTCATTTTTACCAATATTTCGATACTATTTCTTGTCGTATTACGATATGTGATTTGACCTTCAAATCTCAGAATTTCGCATAATATTGCATTTTAAGCAAGTTTTCTTGCATTTTTGTTTCGTACGAAAAATCATCGAATTTAGCAATATTTTGACGTTTATCATCCCCTTTTGCTTTATATGATTTAATCAAAATATCATTGAATTAGGCAATATTTTGCCGTTTTCCACGTTTTTGTGATTTTTCAGTCTATGGGTATTAATTCATATATATACGATAAAAGTGATGCAAACACATAATTGATTAGATAATAACCTTAAATACTTCATTTTCAATCATCTATTTGTTTCTCGTTAAAATACTGAGTAAGATATTGAAAAGGGGAGAAGTTCGGTTTTTATTGCATATATCGACGTTTCAGCCGGATTAGAGCGGTTTTACGTGTACATCTTCCCTCCGTAATATAAACTAAAAATCAAGAACATTTTAGTTAATTCTAATGAAAATTCATTGTTTTTTTATCATTTGTATTGGAAACAACATTGTCATATGTCTTTTCTTGGATCTAAATAATACGAAACCTCGCTCAATGATTTGAAGTTAAAATCCTCAAATATGGTAAAATAGTGACTTTTTTACACGTTAATCATGTAGTTTGATATTACGTAAATATATTAATTTTTACCAATATTTCGATACTATTTCATGTAGTATTACGATATGTGATTTGGCCTTCAAATCTCAGAATTTCGCATTTTAAGCAAGTTTTCTTGCATTTTGTTTCGTACGAAAAATCATCGAATTTAGCAATATTTTGACGCTTATCATCCCCTTTTCCTTTATGTGATTTAAACAAAATATCATCGAATTAGGCAATATTTTGCCGTTTTTCCACGTTTTTGTGAATTTTCAGTTTATGGGTATTAATTCATTATATATACGATAAAAATGATGCAAACACATAATTGATTAGATGATAACCTTAAATTCTTCATTTTCAATCATCTATTTGTTTCTCGTTAAAATACTGAGTAAGATATTGAAAAGGGGAGAAGTTCGGTTTTTATTGCATATATCGACTTTTCAGCCGGATTAGAGCGGTTTTACGTGTACATCTTCCCTCAGTAATATAAACTAAAAATCAGGAACATTTTAGTCAATTCCAATGAAAACACATTGTTTTTTTATCATTTGTATTGGAAACAACATTGTCATATGTCTTTTCTTGGATCTAAATAATACGAAACCTCGCTCAATGATTTGAAGTTAAAATTCTCAAATTTGGTAAAATAGTGACGTTTTCACGTTAATCATGTAGTTTGATATTACGTAAATATATTCATTTTTACCAATATTTCGATACTATTTCATGTAGTATCACGATACGTGATTTGGCCTTCAAATCACAGAATTTCGCATAATATTGCATTTTAAGCAAGTTTTCTTGCATTTTGTTTCGTACGAAAAATCATCGAATTTAGCAATATTTTGACGTTTATCATCCTCTTTTCCTTTATGTGATTTAAACAAAATATCATCGAATTAGGCAATATTTTGCCGTTTTTCCACGTTTTTGTGAATTTTCAGTTTATGGGTATTAATTCATAATATATACGATAAAAATGATGCAAACACATAATTGATTAGATAATAACTTTAAATACTTCATTTTCAATCATCTATTTGTTTCTCGTTAAAATACTGAGTAAGATATTGAAAGGGGGAGAAGTTCGGTTTTTATTGAATATATCGACGTTTCAGCCGGATTAGAGTGGTTTTACGTGTACATTTTCCCTCCGTAATATAAACGCAAAATCAAGAACATTTTAGTTAATTCCAATGAAAACACATTGTTTTTTTATCATTTGTATTGGAAACAACATTGTCATACGTCTTTTCTTGGATCTAAATAATACGAAACCTCGCTCAATGATTTGAAGTTAAAATCCACAAACATGGTAAAATAGTGACTTTTTCACGTTAATCATGTAGTTTGATATTACGTAAATATACTCATTTTTACCGTTATTTCGATACTATTTCATGTAGTATTACGATATGTGATTTGGCCTTCAAATCTTAGAATTTCGCATAATATTGCCTTTTAAGCAAGTTTTCTTGCATTTTGTTTCGTACGAAAAATCATCGAATTTAGCAATATTTTGACGTTTATCATCCCCTTTTCCTTGATGTGATTTAAACAAAATATCATCGAATTAGGCAATATTTTGCCGTTTTCGACGTTTTTGTGAATTTTCAGTCTATTGGTATTAATTCATATATATACGATAAAAATGATGCAAACACATAATTGATTAGATGATAACCCGATTGATTAGATGATAACCTTAAATACTTCATTTTCAATCATCTATTTGTTTCTCGGTAAAATACTGAGTAAGATATTGAAAAGGGGAGAAGTTCGGTTTTTATTGCATATATCGACGTTTCAGCCGGATTAGAGCGGTTTTACGTGTACATCTTCCCTCAGTAATATAAACTGAAAATCAGGAACATTTTAGTCAATTCTAATGAAAACAGATTGTTTTTTTTATCATTTGTATTGGAAGCAACATTGTCATATGTCTTTTCTTGGATCTAAATAATACGAAACCTCGCTCAATGATTTGAAGTTAAAATCCTCAAATATGGTAAAATAGTGACTTTTTTACACGTTAATCATGTAGCTTGATATTACGTAAATATATTCATTTTTACCAATATTTTGATACTATTTCATTGTAGTATTACGATATGTGATTTGGCCTTGAAATCTCAGAATTTCGCATAATATTGCATTTTAAGCAAGTTTTCTTGCATTTTGTTTCGTACGAAAAATCATCGAATTTAGCAATATTTTGACGTTTATCATCCCCTTTTCCTTTATGTGATTTAAACAAAATATCATCGAATTAGGCAATATTTTGCCGTTTTCAACGTTTTTGTGAATTTTCAGTCTATGGGTGTTAATTCATATATATACGATAAAAGTGATGCAAACACATAATTGATTAGATGATAACCTTAAATACTTCATTTTCAATCATCTATTTGTTTCTCGTTAAAATACTGAGGAAGATATTGAAAAGGGGAGAAGTTCGGTTTTTATTGCATATATCGACGTTTCAGCCGGATTAGAGCGGTTTTACGTGTACATCTTCCCTCCGTAATATAAACTAAAAATCAAGAACATTTTAGTTAATTCTAATGAAAATACATTGTTTTTTTATCATTTGTATTGGAAACAACATTGTCATATGTCTTTTCTTGGATCTAAATAATACGAAACCTCGCTCAATGATTTGAAGTTAAAATCCTCAAATATGGTAAAATAGTGACTTTTTTACACGTTAATCATGTAGTTTGATATTACGTAAACATATTCATTTTTACCAATATTTTGATACTATTTCATGTAGTATTACGATATGTGATTTGGCCTTGAAATCTCAGAATTTCGCATAATATTGCATTTTAAGCAAGTTTTCTTGCGTTTTGTTTCGTACGAAAAATCATCGAATTTAGCAATATTTTGACGTTTATCATCCCCTTTTCCTTTATGTGATTTAAACAAAATATCATCGAATTAGGCAATATTTTGCCGTTTTCCACGTTTTTGTGAATTTTCAGACTATTGGTATTAATTCATATATATACGATATAAATGATGCAAACACATAATTGATTAGAAGATAACCTTAAATACTTCATTTTCAATTATCTATTTGTTTCTCGTTAAAATACTGAGTAAGATATTGAAAAGGGGAGAAGTTCGGTTTTTATTGCATATATCGACGTTTCAGCCGGATTAGAGCGGTTTTACGTGTACATCTTCCCTCAGTAATATAAACGGAAAATCAGGAACATTTTAGTCAATTCTAGTGAAAACACATTGTTTTTTTATCATTTGTATTGGAAGCAACATTGTCATATGTCTTTTCTTGGATCTAAATAATACGAAACCTCGCTCAATGATTTGAAGTTAAAATCCTCAAATTTGGTAAAATAGTGACTTTTTTACACGTTAATCATGTAGTTTGATATTACGTAAATATATTCATTTTTACCAATATTTTGATACTATTTCATGTAGTATTACGATATGTGATTTGGCCTTCAAATCTCAGAATTTCGCATAATATTGCTATTTTAAGCAAGTTTTCTTGCATTTTGTTTCGTACGAAAAATCATCGAATTTAGCAATATTTTGACGTTTATCATCCCCTTTTCCTTTATGTGATTTAAACAAAATATCAACGAATTAGGCAATATTTTGCCGTTTTCCACGTTTTTGTGAATTTTCAGTCTATGGGTGTTAATTCATATATATATACGATAAAAGTGATGCAAACACATAATTGATTAGATGATAACCTTAAATATTTCATTTTCAATCATCTATTTGTTTCTCGTTAAAATACTGAGGAAGATATTGAAAAGGGGAGAAGTTCGGTTTTTATTGCATATATCGACGTTTCAGCCGGATTAGAGCGGTTTTACGTGTACATCTTCCCTCCGTAATATAAACTAAAAATCAAGAACATTTTAGTTAATTCTAATGAAAATACATTGTTTTTTTATCATTTGTATTGGAAACAACATTGTCATATGTCTTTTCTTGGATCTAAATAATACGAAACCTCGCTCAATGATTTGAAGTTAAAATCCTCAAATATGGTAAAATAGTGACTTTTTTACACGTTAATCATGTAGTTTGATATTACGTAAACATATTCATTTTTACCAATATTTTGATACTATTTCATGTAGTATTACGATATGTGATTTGGCCTTGAAATCTCAGAATTTCGCATAATATTGCATTTTAAGCAAGTTTTCTTGCATTTTGTTTCGTACGAAAAATCATCGAATTTAGCAATATTTTGACGTTTATCATCCCCTTTTCCTTTATGTGATTTAAACAAAATATCATCGAATTAGGCAATATTTTGCCTTTTTCCACGTTTTTGTGAATTTTCAGACTATTGGTATTAATTCATATATATACGATATAAATGATGCAAACACATAATTGATTAGATGATAACCTTAAATACTTCATTTTCAATTATCTATTTGTTTCTCGTTAAAATACTGAGTAAGATATTGAAAAGGGGAGAAGTTCGGTTTTTATTGCATATATCGACGTTTCAGCCGGATTAGAGCGGTTTTACGTGTACATCTTCCCTCAGTAATATAAACGGAAAATCAGGAACATTTTAGTCAATTCTAGTGAAAACACATTGTTTTTTTATCATTTGTATTGGAAGCAACATTGTCATATGTCTTTTCTTGGATCTAAATAATACGAAACCTCGCTCAATGATTTGAAGTTAAAATCCTCAAATTTGGTAAAATAGTGACTTTTTTACACGTTAATCATGTAGTTTGATATTACGTAAATATATTCATTTTTACCAATATTTTGATACTATTTCATGTAGTATTACGATATGTGATTTGGCCTTCAAATCTCAGAATTTCGCATAATATTGCTATTTTAAGCAAGTTTTCTTGCATTTTGTTTCGTACGAAAAATCATCGAATTTAGCAATATTTTGACGTTTATCATCCCCTTTTCCTTTATGTGATTTAAACAAAATATCAACGAATTAGGCAATATTTTGCCGTTTTCCACGTTTTTGTGAATTTTCAGTCTATGGGTGTTAATTCATATATATATACGATAAAAGTGATGCAAACACATAATTGATTAGATGATAACCTTAAATATTTCATTTTCAATCATCTATTTGCTTCTCGTTAAAATACTGAGGAAGATATTGAAAAGGGGAGAAGTTCGGTTTTTATTGCATATATCGACGTTTCAGCCGGATTAGAGCGGTTTTACGTGTACATCTTCCCTCCGTAATATAAACTAAAAATCAAGAACATTTTAGTTAATTCTAATGAAAATACATTGTTTTTTTATCATTTGTATTGGAAACAACATTGTCATATGTCTTTTCTTGGATCTAAATAATACGAAACCTCGCTCAATGATTTGAAGTTAAAATCCTCAAATATGGTAAAATAGTGACTTTTTTACACGTTAATCATGTAGTTTGATATTACGTAAACATATTCATTTTTACCAATATTTTGATACTATTTCATGTAGTATTACGATATGTGATTTGGCCTTGAAATCTCAGAATTTCGCATAATATTGCATTTTAAGCAAGTTTTCTTGCATTTTGTTTCGTACGAAAAATTATCGAATTTAGCAATATTTTGACGTTTATCATCCCCTTTTCCTTTATGTGATTTAAACAAAATATCATCGAATTAGGCAATATTTTGCCGTTTTCCACGTTTTTGTGAATTTTCAGTCTATGGGTGTTAATTCATATATATACGATATAAATGATGCAAACACATAATTGATTAGATGATAACCTTAAATACTTCATTTTCAATTATCTATTTGTTTCTCGTTAAAATACTGAGTAAGATATTGAAAAGGGGAGAAGTTCGGTTTTTATTGCATATATCGACGTTTCAGCCGGATTAGAGCGGTTTTACGTGTACATCTTCCCTCAGTAATATAAACGGAAAATCAGGAACATTTTAGTCAATTCTAGTGAAAACACATTGTTTTTTTATCATTTGTATTGGAAGCAACATTGTCATATGTCTTTTCTTGGATCTAAATAATACGAAACCTCGCTCAATGATTTGAAGTTAAAATCCTCAAATTTGGTAAAATAGTGACTTTTTTACACGTTAATCATGTAGTTTGATATTACGTAAATATATTCATTTTTACCAATATTTTGATACTATTTCATGTAGTATTACGATATGTGATTTGGCCTTCAAATCTCAGAATTTCGCATAATATTGCTATTTTAAGCAAGTTTTCTTGCATTTTGTTTCGTACGAAAAATCATCGAATTTAGCAATATTTTGACGTTTATCATCCCCTTTTCCTTTATGTGATTTAAACAAAATATCATCGAATTAGGCAATATTTTGCCGTTTTCCACGTTTTTGTGAATTTTCAGTCTATGGGTGTTAATTCATATATATATACGATAAAAGTGATGCAAACACATAATTGATTAGATGATAACCTTAAATATTTCATTTTCAATCATCTATTTGTTTCTCGTTAAAATACTGAGGAAGATATTGAAAAGGGGAGAAGTTCGGTTTTTATTGCATATATCGACGTTTCAGCCGGATTAGAGCGGTTTTACGTGTACATCTTCCCTCCGTAATATAAACTAAAAATCAAGAACATTTTAGTTAATTCTAATGAAAATACATTGTTTTTTTATCATTTGTATTGGAAACAACATTGTCATATGTCTTTTCTTGGATCTAAATAATACGAAACCTCGCTCAATGATTTGAAGTTAAAATCCTCAAATATGGTAAAATAGTGACTTTTTTACACGTTAATCATGTAGTTTGATATTACGTAAACATATTCATTTTTACCAATATTTTGATACTATTTCATGTAGTATTACGATATGTGATTTGGCCTTGAAATCTCAGAATTTCGCATAATATTGCATTTTAAGCAAGTTTTCTTGCATTTTGTTTCGTACGAAAAATCATCGAATTTAGCAATATTTTGACGTTTATCATCCCCTTTTCCTTTATGTGATTTAAACAAAATATCATCGAATTAGGCAATATTTTGCCGTTTTCCACGTTTTTGTGAATTTTCAGACTATTGGTATTAATTCATATATATACGATATAAATGATGCAAACACATAATTGATTAGATGATAACCTTAAATACTTCATTTTCAATTATCTATTTGTTTCTCGTTAAAATACTGAGTAAGATATTGAAAAGGGGAGAAGTTCGGTTTTTATTGCATATATCGACGTTTCAGCAGGATTAGAGCGGTTTTACGTGTACATCTTCCCTCAGTAATATAAACGGAAAATCAGGAACATTTTAGTCAATTCTAGTGAAAACACATTGTTTTTTTATCATTTGTATTGGAAGCAACATTGTCATATGTCTTTTCTTGGATCTAAATAATACGAAACCTCGCTCAATGATTTGAAGTTAAAATCCTCAAATTTGGTAAAATAGTGACTTTTTTACACGTTAATCATGTAGTTTGATATTACGTAAATATATTCATTTTTACCAATATTTTGATACTATTTCATGTAGTATTACGATATGTGATTTGGCCTTCAAATCTCAGAATTTCGCATAATATTGCATTTTAAGCAAGTTTTCTTGCATTTTGTTTCGTACGAAAAATCATCGAATTTAGCAGTATTTTGACGTTTATCATCCCCTTTTCCTTTATGTGATTTAAACAAAATATCATCGAATTAGGCAATATTTTGCCGTTTTCCACGTTTTTGTGAATTTTCAGTCTATGGGTGTTAATTCATATATATATACGATAAAAGTGATGCAAACACATAATTGATTAGATGATAACCTTAAATACTTCATTTTCAATCATCTATTTGTTTCTCGTTAAAATACTGAGGAAGATATTGAAAAGGGGAGAAGTTCGGTTTTTATTGCATATATCGACGTTTCAGCCGGATTAGAGCGGTTTTACGTGTACATCTTCCCTCCGTAATATAAACTAAAAATCAAGAACATTTTAGTTAATTCTAATGAAAATACATTGTTTTTTTATCATTTGTATTGGAAGCAACATTGTCATATGTCTTTTCTTGGATCTAAATAATACGAAACCTCGCTCAATGATTTAATGTTAAAATCCTCAAATTTGGTAAAATAGTGACTTTTTTACACGTTAATCATGTAGTTTGATATTACGTAAATATATTCATTTTTACCAATATTTTGATACTATTTCATGTAGTATTACGATATGTGATTTGGCCTTCAAATCTCAGAATTTCGCATAATATTGCATTTTGTTTCGTACGAAAAATCATCGAATTTAGCAATATTTTGACGTTTATCATCCCCTTTTCCTTTATGTGATTTAAACAAAATATCATCGAAGTAGGCAATATTTTGCCGTTTTCCACGTTTTTGTGAATTTTCAGTCTATGGGTATTAATTCATATATATAAACGATAAAAGTGATGCAAACACATAATTGATTAGATGATAACCTTAAATACTTAATTTTCAATCATCTATTTGTTTCTCGTTAAAATACTGAGGAAGATATTGAAAAGGGGAGAAGTTCGGTTTTTATTGCATATATCGACGTTTCAGCCGGATTAGAGCGGTTTTACGTGTACATCTTCCCTCCGTAATATAAACTAAAAATCAAGAACATTTTAGTTAATTCTAATGAAAATACATTGTTTTTTTATCATTTGTATTGGAAACAACATTGTCATATGTCTTTTCTTGGATCTAAATAATACGAAACCTCGCTCAATGATTTGAAGTTAAAATCCTCAAATATGGTAAAATAGTGACTTTTTTACACGTTAATCATGTAGCTTGATATTACGTAAATATATTCATTTTTACCAATATTTTGATACTATTTCATTGTAGTATTACGATATGTGATTTGGCCTTGAAATCTCAGAATTTCGCATAATATTGCATTTTAAGCAAGTTTTCTTGCATTTTGTTTCGTACGAAAAATCATCGAATTTAGCAATATTTTGACGTTTATCATCCCCTTTTCCTTTATGTGATTTAAACAAAATATCATCGAATTAGGCAATATTTTGCCGTTTTCAACGTTTTTGTGAATTTTCAGTCTATGGGTGTTAATTCATATATATATACGATAAAAGTGATGCAAACACATAATTGATTAGATGATAACCTTAAATACTTCATTTTCAATCATCTATTTGTTTCTCGTTAAAATACTGAGGAAGATATTGAAAAGGGGAGAAGTTCGGTTTTTATTGCATATATCGACGTTTCAGCCGGATTAGAGCGGTTTTACGTGTACATCTTCCCTCCGTAATATAAACTAAAAATCAAGAACATTTTAGTTAATTCTAATGAAAATACATTGTTTTTTTATCATTTGTATTGGAAACAACATTGTCATATGTCTTTTCTTGGATCTAAATAATACGAAACCTCGCTCAATGATTTGAAGTTAAAATCCTCAAATATGGTAAAATAGTGACTTTTTTACACGTTAATCATGTAGTTTGATATTACGTAAACATATTCATTTTTACCAATATTTTGATACTATTTCATGTAGTATTACGATATGTGATTTGGCCTTGAAATCTCAGAATTTCGCATAATATTGCATTTTAAGCAAGTTTTCTTGCATTTTGTTTCGTACGAAAAATCATCGAATTTAGCAATATTTTGACGTTTATCATCCCCTTTTCCTTTATGTGATTTAAACAAAATATCATCGAATTAGGCAATATTTTGCCGTTTTCCACGTTTTTGTGAATATTCAGACTATTGGTATTAATTCATATATATACGATATAAATGATGCAAACACATAATTGATTAGATGATAACCTTAAATACTTCATTTTCAATTATCTATTTGTTTGTTGTTAAAATACTGAGTAAGATATTGAAAAGGGGAGAAGTTCGGTTTTTATTGCATATATCGACGTTTCAGCCGGATTAGAGCGGTTTTACGTGTACATCTTCCCTCAGTAATATAAACGGAAAATCAGGAACATTTTAGTCAATTCTAGTGAAAACACATTGTTTTTTTATCATTTGTATTGGAAGCAACATTGTCATATGTCTTTTCTTGGATCTAAATAATACGAAACCTCGCTCAATGATTTGAAGTTAAAATCCTCAAATTTGGTAAAATAGTGACTTTTTTACACGTTAATCATGTAGTTTGATATTACGTAAATATATTCATTTTTACCAATATTTTGATACTATTTCATGTAGTATTACGATATGTGATTTGGCCTTCAAATCTCAGAATTTCGCATAATATTGCTATTTTAAGCAAGTTTTCTTGCATTTTGTTTCGTACGAAAAATCATCGAATTTAGCAATATTTTGACGTTTATCATCCCCTTTTCCTTTATGTGATTTAAACAAAATATCATCGAATTAGGCAATATTTTGCCGTTTTCCACGTTTTTGTGAATTTTCAGTCTATGGGTGTTAATTCATATATATATATACGATAAAAGTGATGCAAACACATAATTGATTAGATGATAACCTTAAATATTTCATTTTCAATCATCTATTTGTTTCTCGTTAAAATACTGAGGAAGATATTGAAAAGGGGAGAAGTTCGGTTTTTATTGCATATATCGACGTTTCAGCCGGATTAGAGCGGTTTTACGTGTACATCTTCCCTCCGTAATATAAACTAAAAATCAAGAACATTTTAGTTAATTCTAATGAAAATACATTGTTTTTTTATCATTTGTATTGGAAACAACATTGTCATATGTCTTTTCTTGGATCTAAATAATACGAAACCTCGCTCAATGATTTGAAGTTAAAATCCTCAAATATGGTAAAATAGTGACTTTTTTACACGTTAATCATGTAGTTTGATATTACGTAAACATATTCATTTTTACCAATATTTTGATACTATTTCATGTAGTATTACGATATGTGATTTGGCCTTGAAATCTCAGAATTTCGCATAATATTGCATTTTAAGCAAGTTTTCTTGCATTTTGTTTCGTACGAAAAATCATCGAATTTAGCAATATTTTGACGTTTATCATCCCCTTTTCCTTTATGTGATTTAAACAAAATATCATCGAATTAGGCAATATTTTGCCGTTTTCCACGTTTTTGTGAATTTTCAGACTATTGGTATTAATTCATATATATACGATATAAATGATGCAAACACATAATTGATTAGAAGATAACCTTTAATACTTCATTTTCAATTATCTATTTGTTTCTCGTTAAAATACTGAGTAAGATATTGAAAAGGGGAGAAGTTCGGTTTTTATTGCATATATCGACGTTTCAGCCGGATTAGAGCGGTTTTACGTGTACATCTTCCCTCAGTAATATAAACGGAAAATCAGGAACATTTTAGTCAATTCTAGTGAAAACACATTGTTTTTTTATCATTTGTATTGGAAGCAACATTGTCATATGTCTTTTCTTGGATCTAAATAATACGAAACCTCGCTCAATGATTTGAAGTTAAAATCCTCAAATTTGGTAAAATAGTGACTTTTTTACACGTTAATCATGTTTTTTGATATTACGTAAATATATTCATTTTTACCAATATTTTGATACTATTTCATGTAGTATTACGATATGTGATTTGGCCTTCAAATCTCAGAATTTCGCATAATATTGCTATTTTAAGCAAGTTTTCTTGCATTTTGTTTCGTACGAAAAATCATCGAATTTAGCAATATTTTGACGTTTATCATCCCCTTTTCCTTTATGTGATTTAAACAAAATATCATCGAATTAGGCAATATTTTGCCGTTTTCCACGTTTTTGTGAATTTTCAGTCTATGGGTGTTAATTCATATATATATACGATAAAAGTGATGCAAACACATAATTGATTAGATGATAACCTTAAATATTTCATTTTCAATCATCTATTTGTTTCTCGTTAAAATACTGAGGAAGATATTGAAAAGGGGAGAAGTTCGGTTTTTATTGCATATATCGACGTTTCAGCCGGATTAGAGCGGTTTTACGTGTACATCTTCCCTCCGTAATATAAACTAAAAATCAAGAACATTTTAGTTAATTCTAATGAAAATACATTGTTTTTTTATCATTTGTATTGGAAACAACATTGTCATATGTCTTTTCTTGGATCTAAATAATACGAAACCTCGCTCAATGATTTGAAGTTAAAATCCTCAAATATGGTAAAATAGTGACTTTTTTACACGTTAATCATGTAGTTTGATATTACGTAAACATATTCATTTTTACCAATATTTTGATACTATTTCATGTAGTATTACGATATGTGATTTGGCCTTGAAATCTCAGAATTTCGCATAATATTGCATTTTAAGCAAGTTTTCTTGCATTTTGTTTCGTACGAAAAATCATCGAATTTAGCAATATTTTGACGTTTATCATCCCCTTTTCCTTTATGTGATTTAAACAAAATATCATCGAATTAGGCAATATTTTGCCGTTTTCCACGTTTTTGTGAATTTTCAGACTATTGGTATTAATTCATATATATACGATATAAATGATGCAAACACATAATTGATTAGATGATAACCTTAAATACTTCATTTTCCATTATCTATTTGTTTCTCGTTAAAATACTGAGTAAGATATTGAAAAGGGGAGAAGTTCGGTTTTTATTGCATATATCGACGTTTCAGCCGGATTAGAGCGGTTTTACGTGTACATCTTCCCTCAGTAATATAAACGGAAAATCAGGAACATTTTAGTCAATTCTAGTGAAAACACATTGTTTTTTATCATTTGTATTGGAAGCAACATTGTCATATGTCTTTTCTTGGATCTAAATAATACGAAACCTCGCTCAATGATTTGAAGTTAAAATCCTCAAATTTGGTAAAATAGTGACTTTTTTACACGTTAATCATGTAGTTTGATATTACGTAAATATATTCATTTTTACCAATATTTTGATACTATTTCATGTAGTATTACGATATGTGATTTGGCCTTCAAATCTCAGAATTTCGCATAATATTGCTATTTTAAGCAAGTTTTCTTGCATTTTGTTTCGTACGAAAAATCATCGAATTTAGCAATATTTTGACGTTTATCATCCCCTTTTCCTTTATGTGATTTAAACAAAATATCAATCGAATTAGGCAATATTTTGCCGTTTTCCACGTTTTTGTGAATTTTCAGTCTATGGGTGTTAATTCATATATATATACGATAAAAGTGATGCAAACACATAATTGATTAGATGATAACCTTAAATATTTCATTTTCAATCATCTATTTGCTTCTCGTTAAAATACTGAGGAAGATATTGAAAAGGGGAGAAGTTCGGTTTTTATTGCATATATCGACGTTTCAGCCGGATTAGAGCGGTTTTACGTGTACATCTTCCCTCCGTAATATAAACTAAAAATCAAGAACATTTTAGTTAATTCTAATGAAAATACATTGTTTTTTTATCATTTGTATTGGAAACAACATTGTCATATGTCTTTTCTTGGATCTAAATAATACGAAACCTCGCTCAATGATTTGAAGTTAAAATCCTCAAATATGGTAAAATAGTGACTTTTTTACACGTTAATCATGTAGTTTGATATTACGTAAACATATTCATTTTTACCAATATTTTGATACTATTTCATGTAGTATTACGATATGTGATTTGGCCTTGAAATCTCAGAATTTCGCATAATATTGCATTTTAAGCAAGTTTTCTTGCATTTTGTTTCGTACGAAAAATCATCGAATTTAGCAATATTTTGACGTTTATCATCCCCTTTTCCTTTATGTGATTTAAACAAAATATCATCGAATTAGGCAATATTTTGCCGTTTTCCACGTTTTTGTGAATTTTCAGTCTATGGGTGTTAATTCATATATATACGATATAAATGATGCAAACACATAATTGATTAGATGATAACCTTAAATACTTCATTTTCAATTATCTATTTGTTTCTCGTTAAAATACTGAGTAAGATATTGAAAAGGGGAGAAGTTCGGTTTTTATTGCATATATCGACGTTTCAGCCGGATTAGAGCGGTTTTACGTGTACATCTTCCCTCAGTAATATAAACGGAAAATCAGGAACATTTTAGTCAATTCTAGTGAAAACACATTGTTTTTTTATCATTTGTATTGGAAACAACATTGTCATATGTCTTTTCTTGGATCTAAATAATACGAAACCTCGCTCAATGATTTGAAGTTAAAATCCTCAAATTTGGTAAAATAGTGACTTTTTTACACGTTAATCATGTAGTTTGATATTACGTAAATATATTCATTGTTACCAATATTTTGATACTATTTCATGTAGTATTACGATATGTGATTTGGCCTTCAAATCTCAGAATTTCGCATAATATTGCTATTTTAAGCAAGTTTTCTTGCATTTTGTTTCGTACGAAAAATCATCGAATTTAGCAATATTTTGACGTTTATCATCCCCTTTTCCTTTATGTGATTTAAACAAAATATCATCGAATTAGGCAATATTTTGCCGTTTTCCACGTTTTTGTGAATTTTCAGTCTATGGGTGTTAATTCATATATATATACGATAAAAGTGATGCAAACACATAATTGATTAGATGATAACCTTAAATATTTCATTTTCAATCATCTATTTGTTTCTCGTTAAAATACTGAGGAAGATATTGAAAAGGGGAGAAGTTCGGTTTTTATTGCATATATCGACGTTTCAGCCGGATTAGAGCGGTTTTACGTGTACATCTTCCCTCCGTAATATAAACTAAAAATCAAGAACATTTTAGTTAATTCTAATGAAAATACATTGTTTTTTTATCATTTGTATTGGAAACAACATTGTCATATGTCTTTTCTTGGATCTAAATAATACGAAACCTCGCTCAATGATTTGAAGTTAAAATCCTCAAATATGGTAAAATAGTGACTTTTTTACACGTTAATCATGTAGTTTGATATTACGTAAACATATTCATTTTTACCAATATTTTGATACTATTTCATGTAGTATTACGATATGTGATTTGGCCTTGAAATCTCAGAATTTCGCATAATATTGCATTTTAAGCAAGTTTTCTTGCATTTTGTTTCGTACGAAAAATCATCGAATTTAGCAATATTTTGACGTTTATCATCCCCTTTTCCTTTATGTGATTTAAACAAAATATCATCGAATTAGGCAATATTTTGCCGTTTTCCACGTTTTTGTGAATTTTCAGTCTATGGGTGTTAATTCATATATATACGATATAAATGATGCAAACACATAATTGATTAGATGATAACCTTAAATACTTCATTTTCAATTATCTATTTGTTTCTCGTTAAAATACTGAGTAAGATATTGAAAAGGGGAGAAGTTCGGTTTTTATTGCATATATCGACGTTTCAGCCGGATTAGAGCGGTTTTACGTGTACATCTTCCCTCAGTAATATAAACGGAAAATCAGGAACATTTTAGTCAATTCTAGTGAAAACACATTGTTTTTTTATCATTTGTATTGGAAACAACATTGTCATATGTCTTTTCTTGGATCTAAATAATACGAAACCTCGCTCAATGATTTGAAGTTAAAATCCTCAAATTTGGTAAAATAGTGACTTTTTTACACGTTAATCATGTAGTTTGATATTACGTAAATATATTCATTTTTACCAATATTTTGATACTATTTCATGTAGTATTACGATATGTGATTTGGCCTTCAAATCTCAGAATTTCGCATAATATTGCTATTTTAAGCAAGTTTTCTTGCATTTTGTTTCGTACGAAAAATCATCGAATTTAGCAATATTTTGACGTTTATCATCCCCTTTTCCTTTATGTGATTTAAACAAAATATCATCGAATTAGGCAATATTTTGCCGTTTTCCACGTTTTTGTGAATTTTCAGTCTATGGGTGTTAATTCATATATATATACGATAAAAGTGATGCAAACACATAATTGATTAGATGATAACCTTAAATATTTCATTTTCAATCATCTATTTGTTTCTCGTTAAAATACTGAGGAAGATATTGAAAAGGGGAGAAGTTCGGTTTTTATTGCATATATCGACGTTTCAGCCGGATTAGAGCGGTTTTACGTGTACATCTTCCCTCCGTAATATAAACTAAAAATCAAGAACATTTTAGTTAATTCTAATGAAAATACATTGTTTTTTTATCATTTGTATTGGAAACAACATTGTCATATGTCTTTTCTTGGATCTAAATAATACGAAACCTCGCTCAATGATTTGAAGTTAAAATCCTCAAATATGGTAAAATAGTGACTTTTTTACACGTTAATCATGTAGTTTGATATTACGTAAACATATTCATTTTTACCAATATTTTGATACTATTTCATGTAGTATTACGATATGTGATTTGGCCTTGAAATCTCAGAATTTCGCATAATATTGCATTTTAAGCAAGTTTTCTTGCATTTTGTTTCGTACGAAAAATCATCGAATTTAGCAATATTTTGACGTTTATCATCCCCTTTTCCTTTATGTGATTTAAACAAAATATCATCGAATTAGGCAATATTTTGCCGTTTTCCACGTTTTTGTGAATTTTCAGTACTATTGGTATTAATTCATATATATACGATATAAATGATGCAAACACATAATTGATTAGATAGATAACCTTAAATACTTCATTTTCAATTATCTATTTGTTTCTCGTTAAAATACTGAGTAAGATATTGAAAAGGGGAGAAGTTCGGTTTTTATTGCATATATCGACGTTTCAGCCGGATTAGAGCGGTTTTACGTGTACATCTTCCCTCAGTAATATAAACGGAAAATCAGGAACATTTTAGTCAATTCTAGTGAAAACACATTGTTTTTTTATCATTTGTATTGGAAGCAACATTGTCATATGTCTTTTCTTGGATCTAAATAATACGAAACCTCGCTCAATGATTTGAAGTTAAAATCCTCAAATTTGGTAAAATAGTGACTTTTTTACACGTTAATCATGTAGTTTGATATTACGTAAATATATTCATTTTTACCAATATTTTGATACTATTTCATGTAGTATTACGATATGTGATTTGGCCTTCAAATCTCAGAATTTCGCATAATATTGCTATTTTAAGCAAGTTTTCTTGCATTTTGTTTCGTACGAAAAATCATCGAATTTAGCAATATTTTGACGTTTATCATCCCCTTTTCCTTTATGTGATTTAAACAAAATATCATCGAATTAGGCAATATTTTGCCGTTTTCCACGTTTTTGTGAATTTTCAGTCTATGGGTATTAATTCATATATATATACGATAAAAGTGATGCAAACACATAATTGATTAGATGATAACCTTAAATACTTTCATTTTCAATCATCTATTTGTTTCTCGTTAAAATACTGAGGAAGATATTGAAAAGGGGAGAAGTTCGGTTTTTATTGCATATATCGACGTTTCAGCCGGATTAGAGCGGTTTTACGTGTACATCTTCCCTCCGTAATATAAACTAAAAATCAAGAACATTTTAGTTAATTCTAATGAAAATACATTGTTTTTTTATCATTTGTATTGGAAACAACATTGTCATATGTCTTTTCTTGGATCTAAATAATACGAAACCTCGCTCAATGATTTGAAGTTAAAATCCTCAAATATGGTAAAATAGTGACTTTTTTACACGTTAATCATGTAGTTTGATATTACGTAAACATATTCATTTTTACCAATATTTTGATACTATTTCATGTAGTATTACGATATGTGATTTGGCCTTGAAATCTCAGAATTTCGCATAATATTGCATTTTAAGCAAGTTTTCTTGCATTTTGTTTCGTACGAAAAATCATCGAATTTAGCAATATTTTGACGTTTATCATCCCCTTTTCCTTTATGTGATTTAAACAAAATATCATCGAATTAGGCAATATTTTGCCGTTTTCCACGTTTTTGTGAATTTTCAGACTATTGGTATTAATTCATATATATACGATATAAATGATGCAAACACATAATTGATTAGATGATAACCTTAAATACTTCATTTTCAATTATCTATTTGTTTCTCGTTAAAATACTGAGTAAGATATTGAAAAGGGGAGAAGTTCGGTTTTTATTGCATATATCGACGTTTCAGCCGGATTAGAGCGGTTTTACGTGTACATCTTCCCTCAGTAATATAAACGGAAAATCAGGAACATTTTAGTCAATTCTAGTGAAAACACATTGTTTTTTTA
The DNA here is from genome assembly GCF_040958095.1 of Procambarus clarkii. Lineage (NCBI taxonomy): Eukaryota > Metazoa > Arthropoda > Malacostraca > Decapoda > Cambaridae > Procambarus > Procambarus clarkii. The sequence goes on from NW_027190120.1 coordinate 47,727, forward strand.
TCATTTGTATTGGAAGCAACATTGTCATATGTCTTTTCTTGGATCTAAATAATACGAAACCTCGCTCAATGATTTGAAGTTAAAATCCTCAAATTTGGTAAAATAGTGACTTTTTTACACGTTAATCATGTAGTTTGATATTACGTAAATATATTCATTTTTACCAATATTTTGATACTATTTCATGTAGTATTACGATATGTGATTTGGCCTTCAAATCTCAGAATTTCGCATAATATTGCTATTTTAAGCAAGTTTTCTTGCATTTTGTTTCGTACGAAAAATCATCGAATTTAGCAATATTTTGACGTTTATCATCCCCTTTTCCTTTATGTGATTTAAACAAAATATCATCGAATTAGGCAATATTTTGCCGTTTTCCACGTTTTTGTGAATTTTCAGTCTATGGGTATTAATTCATATATATATACGATAAAAGTGATGCAAACACATAATTGATTAGATGATAACCTTAAATACTTCATTTTCAATCATCTATTTGTTTCTCGTTAAAATACTGAGGAAGATATTGAAAAGGGGAGAAGTTCGGTTTTTATTGCATATATCGACGTTTCAGCCGGATTAGAGCGGTTTTACGTGTACATCTTCCCTCCGTAATATAAACTAAAAATCAAGAACATTTTAGTTAATTCTAATGAAAATACATTGTTTTTTTATCATTTGTATTGGAAACAACATTGTCATATGTCTTTTCTTGGATCTAAATAATACGAAACCTCGCTCAATGATTTGAAGTTAAAATCCTCAAATATGGTAAAATAGTGACTTTTTTACACGTTAATCATGTAGTTTGATATTACGTAAACATATTCATTTTTACCAATATTTTGATACTATTTCATGTAGTATTACGATATGTGATTTGGCCTTGAAATCTCAGAATTTCGCATAATATTGCATTTTAAGCAAGTTTTCTTGCATTTTGTTTCGTACGAAAAATCATCGAATTTAGCAATATTTTGACGTTTATCATCCCCTTTTCCTTTATGTGATTTAAACAAAATATCATCGAATTAGGCAATATTTTGCCGTTTTCCACGTTTTTGTGAATTTTCAGTCTATGGGTATTAATTCATATATATACGATAAAATGATGCAAACACATAATTGATTAGATGATAACCTTAAATACTTCATTTTCAATCATCTATTTGTTTCTCGTTAAAATACTGAGGAAGATATTGAAAAGGGGAGAAGTTCGGTTTTTATTGCATATATCGACGTTTCAGCCGGATTAGAGCGGTTTTACGTGTACATCTTCCCTCCGTAATATAAACGGAAAATCAAGAACATTTTAGTTAATTCTAATGAAAACACATTGTTTTTTTATCATTTGTATTGGAAACAACATTGTCATATGTCTTTTCTTGGATCTAAATAATACGAAACCTCGCTCAATGATTTGAAGTTAAAATCCTCAAATATGGTAAATAGTGACTTTTTTACACGTTAATCATGTAGTTTGATATTACGTAAACATATTCATTTTTACCAATATTTTGATACTATTTCATGTAGTATTACGATATGTGATTTGGCCTTGAAATCTCAGAATTTCGCATAATATTGCATTTTAAGCAAGTTTTCTTGCATTTTGTTTCGTACGAAAAATCATCGAATTTAGCAATATTTTGACGTTTATCATCCCCTTTTCCTTTATGTGATTTAAACAAAATATCATCGAATTAGGCAATATTTTGCCGTTTTCCACGTTTTTGTGAATTTTCAGACTATTGGTATTAATTCATATATATACGATATAAATGATGCAAACACATAATTGATTAGATGATAACCTTAAATACTTCATTTTCAATTATCTATTTGTTTCTCGTTAAAATACTGAGTAAGATATTGAAAAGGGGAGAAGTTCGGTTTTTATTGCATATATCGACGTTTCAGCCGGATTAGAGCGGTTTTACGTGTACATCTTCCCTCAGTAATATAAACGGAAAATCAGGAACATTTTAGTCAATTCTAGTGAAAACACATTGTTTTTTTATCATTTGTATTGGAAGCAACATTGTCATATGTCTTTTCTTGGATCTAAATAATACGAAACCTCGCTCAATGATTTGAAGTTAAAATCCTCAAATTTGGTAAAATAGTGACTTTTTTACACGTTAATCATGTAGTTTGATATTACGTAAATATATTCATTTTTACCAATATTTTGATACTATTTCATGTAGTATTACGATATGTGATTTGGCCTTCAAATCTCAGAATTTCGCATAATATTGCTATTTTAAGCAAGTTTTCTTGCATTTTGTTTCGTACGAAAAATCATCGAATTTAGCAATATTTTGACGTTTATCATCCCCTTTTCCTTTATGTGATTTAAACAAAATATCATCGAATTAGGCAATATTTTGCCGTTTTCCACGTTTTTGTGAATTTTCAGTCTATGGGTATTAATTCATATATATAAACGATAAAAGTGATGCAAACACATAATTGATTAGATGATAACCTTAAATACTTCATTTTCAATCATCTATTTGTTTCTCGTTAAAATACTGAGGAAGATATTGAAAAGGGGAGAAGTTCGGTTTTTATTGCATATATCGACGTTTCAGCCGGATTAGAGCGGTTTTACGTGTACATCTTCCCTCCGTAATATAAACTAAAATCAAGAACATTTTAGTTAATTCTAATGAAAATACATTGTTTTTTTATCATTTGTATTGGAAACAACATTGTCATATGTCTTTTCTTGGATCTAAATAATACGAAACCTCGCTCAATGATTTGAAGTTAAAATCCTCAAATATGGTAAAATAGTGACTTTTTTACACGTTAATCATGTAGTTTGATATTACGTAAACATATTCATTTTTACCAATATTTTGATACTATTTCATGTAGTATTACGATATGTGATTTGGCCTTGAAATCTCAGAATTTCGCATAATATTGCATTTTAAGCAAGTTTTCTTGCATTTTGTTTCGTACGAAAAATCATCGAATTTAGCAATATTTTGACGTTTATCATCCCCTTTTCCTTTATGTGATTTAAACAAAATATCATCGAATTAGGCAATATTTTGCCGTTTTCCACGTTTTTGTGAATTTTCAGTACTATTGGTATTAATTCATATATATACGATATAAATGATGCAAACACATAATTGATTAGATGATAACCTTAAATACTTCATTTTCAATTATCTATTTGTTTCTCGTTAAAATACTGAGTAAGATATTGAAAAGGGGAGAAGTTCGGTTTTTATTGCATATATCGACGTTTCAGCCGGATTAGAGCGGTTTTACGTGTACATCTTCCCTCAGTAATATAAACGGAAAATCAGGAACATTTTAGTCAATTCTAGTGAAAACACATTGTTTTTTTATCATTTGTATTGGAAGCAACATTGTCATATGTCTTTTCTTGGATCTAAATAATACGAAACCTCGCTCAATGATTTGAAGTTAAAATCCTCAAATTTGGTAAAATAGTGACTTTTTTACACGTTAATCATGTAGTTTGATATTACGTAAATATATTCATTTTTTACCAATATTTTGATACTATTTCATGTAGTATTACGATATGTGATTTGGCCTTCAAATCTCAGAATTTCGCATAATATTGCATTTTAAGCAAGTTTTCTTGCATTTTGTTTCGTACGAAAAATCATCGAATTTAGCAATATTTTGACGTTTATCATCCCCTTTTCCTTTATGTGATTTAAACAAAATATCATCGAATTAGGCAATATTTTGCCGTTTTCCACGTTTTTGTGAATTTTCAGTCTATGGGTATTAATTCATATATATACGATAAAAGTGATGCAAACACATAATTGATTAGATGATAACCTTAAATACTTCATTTTCAATCATCTATTTGTTTCTCGTTAAAATACTGAGGAAGATATTGAAAAGGGGAGAAGTTCGGTTTTTATTGCATATATCGACGTTTCAGCCGGATTAGAGCGGTTTTACGTGTACATCTTCCCTCCGTAATATAAACTAAAAATCAAGAACATTTTAGTTAATTCTAATGAAAATACATTGTTTTTTTATCATTTGTATTGGAAACAACATTGTCATATGTCTTTTCTTGGATCTAAATAATACGAAACCTCGCTCAATGATTTGAAGTTAAAATCCTCAAATATTGGTAAAATAGTGACTTTTTTACACGTTAATCATGTAGTTTGATATTACGTAAATATATTCATTTTTACCAATATTTTGATACTATTTCATGTAGTATTACGATATGTGATTTGGCCTTCAAATCTCAGAATTTCGCATAATATTGCATTTAAGCAAGTTTTCTTGCATTTTGTTTCGTACGAAAAATCATCGAATTTAGCAATATTTTGACGTTTATCATCCCCTTTTCCTTTATGTGATTTAAACAAAATATCATCGAATTAGGCAATATTTTGCCGTTTTCCACGTTTTTGTGAATTTTCAGTCTATGGGTATTAATTCATATATATAACGATAAAAGTGATGCAAACACATAATTGATTAGATGATAACCTTAAATACTTCATTTTCAATCATCTATTTGTTTCTCGTTAAAATACTGAGGAAGATATTGAAAAGGGGAGAAGTTCGGTTTTTATTGCATATATCGACGTTTCAGCCGGATTAGAGCGGTTTTACGTGTACATCTTCCCTCCGTAATATAAACTAAAAATCAAGAACATTTTAGTTAATTCTAATGAAAATACATTGTTTTTTTATCATTTGTATTGGAAACAACATTGTCATATGTCTTTTCTTGGATCTAAATAATACGAAACCTCGCTCAATGATTTGAAGTTAAAATCCTCAAATATGGTAAAATAGTGACTTTTTTACACGTTAATCATGTAGCTTGATATTACGTAAATATATTCATTTTTACCAATATTTTGATACTATTTCATTGTAGTATTACGATATGTGATTTGGCCTTGAAATCTCAGAATTTCGCATAATATTGCATTTTAAGCAAGTTTTCTTGCATTTTGTTTCGTACGAAAAATCATCGAATTTAGCAATATTTTGACGTTTATCATCCCCTTTTCCTTTATGTGATTTAAACAAAATATCATCGAATTAGGCAATATTTTGCCGTTTTCCACGTTTTTGTGAATTTTCAGTCTATGGGTATTAATTCATATATATATACGATAAAAGTGATGCAAACACATAATTGATTAGATGATAACCTTAAATACTTCATTTTCAATCATCTATTTGTTTCTCGTTAAAATACTGAGGAAGATATTGAAAAGGGGAGAAGTTCGGTTTTTATTGCATATATCGACGTTTCAGCCGGATTAGAGCGGTTTTACGTGTACATCTTCCCTCCGTAATATAAACTAAAAATCAAGAACATTTTAGTTAATTCTAATGAAAATACATTGTTTTTTTATCATTTGTATTGGAAACAACATTGTCATATGTCTTTTCTTGGATCTAAATAATACGAAACCTCGCTCAATGATTTGAAGTTAAAATCCTCAAATATGGTAAAATAGTGACTTTTTTACACGTTAATCATGTAG
>NW_027190121.1:0-30000 GCF_040958095.1 Procambarus clarkii
TGAGAGAGAGAGAGGTGCCAGGTGTGAGAGAGAGAGAGAGGTGCCAGGTGTGAGAGAGAGAGAGAGGTGCCAGGTGTGAGAGAGAGAGGTGCCAGTTGTGTGAGAGAGAGGTGCCAGGTGTGTGAGAGAGAGAGAGGTGCCAGGTGTGAGATCTTATCTTATCTATGAATGAAATATCTGAAGGTTTAAAGTCAGTAGTTCATCAATTACGAACACATGACAAATTAAAACCACCAAGTAAACCCTCAGAAACCAATAATAGTAAACCACAGAGTACCAAAGGTACTCCAAATCAATCTAGACAATATAATTCAACACCAAAGTGGAACAGTGGCAGTGTGGGCGTATATGCAGTGGGACCCTCCAAGCCTATAGTTACTGTGTCACCCAAGAACATGACACCAAAGGGTACAGGAAGCTATGGAACATGTTTGTTCTGCAATGAGAAACATTCAATGTACCACTGCTCTAATTTTCCTGATAGTGACGCCCGTGTTGAGCGACTCAAAGATTTGCAACATTGCACGAGGTGCCTCAGGAAACATAACATCAAGGACTGTGATACCCAATTACACACCTGTAATAGGTGTAACAAAGGTCAGCACCATGCAGCATTGTGCAGAGACACCAAAACAACGTCTCCAAACCCCAAGGTGGAAGATAGCATTCCCACCACAGTACAGTACTGCAAGGTGCAACAAACAAAGAGTGTCCAATCGGCAAAGTCTAAAGGTAATACGACTTTGCCTACTGCCCAAATTACCATCCTGAATAAGAGGGCCAAGGTCCATACCCGTGGGTTGTTTGACCAAGGGTCCCAGAGAACATATATCACTAAAAAGTTGGCAGATGAATTACAATTAAGGCCTGTAGCCCAGACGTCATTCAACATCTCAGGGTTTGTAACAGATGCAGGACCTCAAGTCTACCAGGTGGTACAACCATCAGTACGTTTAGGCAGGTACATCTGTCGAGTACAAGCCATTGTGGTGGACAAAATACCAGTAGACCTACACGTTCAAGGTCTGAGAGCAACAGCCAAATTCCTGAGAAATAGAGGAATAAAATTGGCAGATAATATTAAGTCTGATCACCTCACCGACTTCGGTCTCCTTGTAGGGACAGACTATTGCCATCGATTCATCGGTAGCCCTACTAAATATCAGGGTATAACCATGTTAAACTCTGCAGGAGGTAAATTACTCTCAGGCCCAGTATCAAGCCTGAGGAGACCTATGCCTGCAGATAAACAATACCAATAGAAATCTAAATTTGTCAGCTGATTATATTTCTCCAGTAGCATTATACTAAGGAGATTACAGCTGACTATACCAACAGAGGTTGATGTTAGTATCATCATTTAAAGCTGAAGATGAGTTCATGAGGCCTCAGTGGCAAATCAGTGAACAGTAGCCTAAAACAGCTACAAGTCACTGCGACCAATGTCACTGAACCCACTGCAGTCTCAGAACCATACTTTGCTTTAATGATGAGCTATTCAATCTTCTGAATCAATTAACTAAATTAAACCCCAATAAATTTGATGACTGATTTGATACATTTATTATTTAATCAAGATGTATTCCATGGGCCTCAGTGTTTATATATCAGTGACCAGTTACCTGAAGAAACGTCAAGTTATATCTAATGTCACTGATCTCACTGCAGTCCCTGAATCATACTTGACTGTAGTACTTGATCACTTCCAGTCTTCTGGGTTAAATAATATGTAATTAGGCTTGAATATTAGCCTTTCAAGAGTTAACAGGGAAATGAAATCGCATTAGACTTCTAACCCCTGCAACTCTAGTACGGGACATCCGTCCTGTACGAACAGACACACAAATGTGTGATTACTAACTACTAACATCAAATTAATCTAATAATTCGAAGGAGGAGTATCGGTGTTCGTCTGTTCTAAATAGGACTTCGACCCGTGAGCAGCCCCTGGGGAATTATGTCGGAAAATCTGACACCATTTAATAATCATACAGATAATAGCTGTATTGTACCAACAAGTTACCCATAGAAAAGTAACTTGTAGTGGAATTACTGTCTAAAGAAAACGGGATATCATCACCACATACTATTATAATTCACCAGCTATTCTGCTGGGAATTGTTCTTAAATACATTAGTCTTTGGACTTTACCATCATAAAAACATCTTATATAAATTAACTTAATTATCAATATTAAAGTAGAGTAAATGTGACCCTTCTATCACTTTCTGACATGTGGACAATGTAAGCCAGGCGTCAGAGTGAGGGAGGGGGGTAGCCATTGTTTATACTAGACCAGAGGCTCACACGGGAGCAAATTCGGCTCCTGTTAAATTTACTTGGACGTAGTGTTATGGAAACCAAAGGTGTACCATTGTCAACACGCTGTCTACAAATTCAAGTTAAGTGTCTATCCGAAACCCGTTTATCATTCATTTATGGCCATTAATGTCAGGATATAGGGTGACCCGGTTAGATCACGTGGAAGCCTCAAACTAAAGGTAATTAAGCCAGGTCTTTAATGTTCCATGTACAGTTTTCTCTGATATAGCTTGTCATATATAGGATTCTGGCTTCACAGCTAGCGCACTTTTGACAGGTCAAGACGAGGATGCAAGATTTTGTGCACCAGTTACTGGGTGATGGAAGCTACCTCAAAGAGGATAATTTGGTGTCTACACCCTAGTTATACCTGGTGGACTAGCCTGCTGTACTATAAGATAAGGAACCTTTTCAATGTATGTAGTTAATACTGTAGTTTGATTGGCTACATATATATACTAATAAACCCCCCCTAATGTGTAGAGGATCGATTTATGAGATTATGAGATTATTGCAGAAATACAGTCCACTTATCATTATACAAATTGCTATCGAAGTATATAAATTAACGTAAATATAAATTCATATAAATTAAATAAATATAAATCTCACAGGTCGGTTCCCACAGCTGCTGACCCTACACCACCTGCTGCTGCTGACCCTACACCACCTGCTGCTGACCCTACACCAGCTGCTGCTGCTGACCCTACACCACCTGCTGCTGCTGACCCTACACCACCTGCTGCTGACCCTACACCACCTGCTGCTGACCCTACACCACCTGCTGCTGACCCTACACCAGCTGTTGCTGACCCTACACCACCTGCTGCTGACCCTACACCACCTGCTGCTGCTGACCCTTCACCACCTGCTGCTGACCCTACACCAGCTGCTGCTGACCCTACACCACCTGCTGCTGACCCTACACCACCTGCTGCTGACCCCACACCACCAGCTGCTGCTGACCCTACACCAGCTGCTGCTGACCCTACACCAGCTGCTGCTGACCCTACACCAGCTGCTGCTGACCCTACACCACCTGCTGCTGACCCTACACCACCTGCTGCTGACCCCACACCACCAGCTGCTGCTGACCCTACACCAGCTGCTGCTGACCCTACACCACCTGCTGCTGACCCTACACCACCTGCTGCTGACCCTACACCACCTGCTGCTGACCCTACACCACCTGCTGCTGCTGACCCTACACCACCTGCTGCTGACCCCACACCACCTGCTGCTGACCCTACACCAGCTGCTGCTGACCCCACACAACCTGCTGCTGACCCTACACCACCTGCTGCTGACCCTACACCAGCTGCTACTGCTGACCCCACACCACCTGCTGCTGCTGACCCCACACCACCTGCTGCTGACCCTACACCAGCTGCTGCTGACCCTACACCAGCTGCTGCTAACCCTACACCAGCTGCTGCTGACCCTACACCACCTGCTGCTGCTGTCGGAAAATCCGACACCATTTAATAATCATACAGATAATAGCTGTATTGTACCAACAAGTTACCCATAGAAAAGTAACTTGTAGTGGAATTACCGTCTAAAGAAAACGGGATATCATCACCACATACTATTATAATTCACCAGCTATTCTGCTGGGAATTGTTCTTAAATACATTAGTCTTTGGACTTTACCATCATAAAAACATCTTATATAAATTAACTTAATTATCAATATTAAAGTAGAGTAAATGTGACCCTTCTATCACTTTCTGACATGTGGACAATGTAAGCCAGGCGTCAGAGTGAGGGAGGGGGGGTAGCCATTGTTTATACTAGACCAGAGGCTCACACGGGAGCAAATTCGGCTCCTGTTAAATTTACTTGGACGTAGTGTTATGGAAACCAAAGGTGTACCATTGTCAACACGCTGTCTACAAATTCAAGTTAAGTGTCTATCCGAAACCCGTTTATCATTCATTTATGGCCATTAATGTCAGGATATAGGGTGATCCGGTTAGATCACGTGGAAGCCTCAAACTAAAGGTAATTAAGCCAGGTCTTTAATGTTCCATGTACAGTTTTCTCTGATATAGCTTGTCATATATAGGATTCTGGCTTCACAGCTAGCGCACTTTTGACAGGTCAAGACGAGGATGCAAGATTTTGTGCACCAGTTACTGGGTGATGGAAGCTACCTCAAAGAGGATAATTTGGTGTCTACACCCTAGTTATACCTGGTGGACTAGCCTGCTGTACTATAAGATAAGGAACCTTTTCAATGTATGTAGTTAATACTGTAGTTTGATTGGCTACATATATATACTAATAAACCCCCCCTAATGTGTAGAGGATCGATTTGTGAGATTATGAGATTATTGCAGAAATACAGTCCACTTATCATTATACAAATTGCTATCGAAGTATATAAATTAACGTAAATATAAATTCATATAAATTAAATAAATATAAATCTCACAGGTCGGTTCCCACAGCTGCTGACCCTACACCACCTGCTGCTGCTGACCCTACACCAGCTGCTGCTGACCCTACACCAGCTGCTGCTGCTGACCCTACACCACCTGCTGCTGCTGACCCTACACCACCTGCTGCTGCTGACCCTACACCACCTGCTGCTGCTGACCCTACACCACCTGCTGCTGCTGACCCTACACCACCTGCTGCTGACCCTACACCACCTGCTGCTGACCCTACACCACCTGCTGCTGACCCTACACCACCTGCTGCTGACCCTACACCGCCTGCTGCTGACCCCACACCACCTGCTGCTGACCCTACACCAGCTGCTGCTGACCCTACACCAGCTGCTGCTGACCCTACACCACCTGCTGCTGCTGACCCTACACCACCTGCTGCTGACCCTACACCACCTGCTGCTGCTGACCCTGCACCACCTGCTGCTGACCCTACACCACCTGCTGCTGCTGACCCTACACCACCTGCTGCTGACCCCACACCACCTGCTGCTGACCCTACACCACCTGCTGCTGACCCTACACCAGCTGCTGCTGACCCTACACCAGCTGCTGCTGACCCTACACCACCTGCTGCTGACCCTACACCACCTGCTGCTGACCCCACACCACCTGCTGCTGACCCTACACCACCTGCTGCTGTCCCCACACCACCTGCTGCTGACCCTACACCAGCTGCTGCTGACCCTACACCAGCTGCTGCTGACCCTACACCACCTGCTGCTGCTGACCCTACACCACCTGCTGCTGACCCCACACCACCTGCTGCTGACCCTACACCACCTGCTGCTGACCCCACACCACCTGCTGCTGACCCTACACTACCTGCTGCTGACCCCACACCACCTGCTGCTGACCCTACACCAGCTGCTGCTTACCCCACACCACCTGCTGCTGACCCTACACCACCTGCTGCTGACCCTACACCAGCTGCTGCTGCTGACCCCACACCACCTGCTGCTGCTGACCCCACACCACCTGCTGCTGACCCTACACCAGCTGCCGCTGACCCTACACCAGCTGCTGCTGACCCTACACCAGCTGCTGCTGACCCTACACCACCTGCTGCTGCTGACCCTACACCACCTGCTGCTGCTGACCCTACACCAGCTGCTGCTGACCCTACACCAGCTGCTGCTGACCCCACACCAGCTGCTGCTGACCCCACACCACCTGCTGCTGACCCTACACCAGCTGCTGCTGACCCTACACCAGCTGCTGCTGACCCTACACCAGCTGCTGCTGACCCTACACCAGCTGCTGCTGACCCTACACCAGCTGCTGCTGCTGCTGACCCCACACCAGCTGCTGCTGACCCTACACCAGCTGCTGCTGACCCCACACCAGCTGCTGCTGACCCTACACCACCTGCTGCTGACCCTACACCAGCTGCTGTTGACCCTACACCAGCTGCTGCTGACCCTACACCAGCTGCTGCTGACCCTACACCACCTGCTGCTGACCCTACACCACCTGCTGCTGACCCTACACCACCTGCTGCTGACCCTACACCACCTGCTGCTGACCCTACACCAGCTGCTGCTGACCCTACACCACCTGCTGCTGACCCTACACCACCTGCTGCTGCTGACCCTTCACCACCTGCTCCTGACCCTACACCAGCTGCTGCTGACCCTACACCACCTGCTGCTGACCCTACACCACCTGCTGCTGACCCCACACCACCAGCTGCTGCTGACCCTACACCAGCTGCTGCTGACCCTACACCAGCTGCTGCTGACCCTACACCAGCTGCTGCTGACCCTACACCACCTGCTGCTGACCCTACACCACCTGCTGCTGACCCCACACCACCAGCTGCTGCTGACCCTACACCAGCTGCTGCTGACCCTACACCACCTGCTGCTGACCCTACACCACCTGCTGCTGACCCTACACCACCTGCTGCTGACCCTACACCACCTGCTGCTGCTGACCCTACACCACCTGCTGCTGACCCCACACCACCTGCTGCTGACCCTACACCAGCTGCTGCTGACCCCACACAACCTGCTGCTGACCCTACACCACCTGCTGCTGACCCTACACCAGCTGCTGCTGCTGACCCCACACCACCTGCTGCTGCTGACCCCACACCACCTGCTGCTGACCCTACACCAGCTGCTGCTGACCCTACACCAGCTGCTGCTAACCCTACCCCAGCTGCTGCTGACCCTACACCACCTGCTGCTGCTGTCGGAAAATCCGACACCATTTAATAATCATACAGATAATAGCTGTATTGTACCAACAAGTTACCCATAGAAAAGTAACTTGTAGTGGAATTACCGTCTAAAGAAAACGGGATATCATCACCACATACTATTATAATTCACCAGCTATTCTGCTGGGAATTGTTCTTAAATACATTAGTCTTTGGACTTTACCATCATAAAAACATCTTATATAAATTAACTTAATTATCAATATTAAAGTAGAGTAAATGTGACCCTTCTATCACTTTCTGACATGTGGACAATGTAAGCCAGGCGTCAGAGTGAGGGAGGGGGGTAGCCATTGTTTATACTAGACCAGAGGCTCACACGGGAGCAAATTCGGCTCCTGTTAAATTTACTTGGACATAGTGTTATGGAAACCAAAGGTGTACCATTGTCAACACGCTGTCTACAAATTCAAGTTAAGTGTCTATCCGAAACCCGTTTATCATTCATTTATGGCCATTAATGTCAGGATATAGGGTGACCCGGTTAGATCACGTGGAAGCCTCAAACTAAAGGTAATTAAGCCAGGTCTTTAATGTTCCATGTACAGTTTTCTCTGATATAGCTTGTCATATATAGGATTCTGGCTTCACAGCTAGCGCACTTTTGACAGGTCAAGACGAGGATGCAAGATTTTGTGCACCAGTTACTGGGTGATGGAAGCTACCTCAAAGAGGATAATTTGGTGTCTACACCCTAGTTATACCTGGTGGACTAGCCTGCTGTACTATAAGATAAGGAACCTTTTCAATGTATGTAGTTAATACTGTAGTTTGATTGGCTACATATATATACTAATAAACCCCCCCTAATGTGTAGAGGATCGATTTGTGAGATTATGAGATTATTGCAGAAATACAGTCCACTTATCATTATACAAATTGCTATCGAAGTATATAAATTAACGTAAATATAAATTCATATAAATTAAATAAATATAAATCTCACAGGTCGGTTCCCACATTATTTGGACCTTCGGAACCGGAATATTCGGTCCTATGAACCCACATTTGGTCATCTTAGTACCGGATGAACCAGTTATCCAGTGGATTCATTAAATATACTAGTGCAGTGTGATTTAAACAAAGCCAGTCAAGACGGCAGCGTAGCCTCGAGGGAGCTCAGGAGCCTCCCTCAGCCGAGTTCAGCTTCGTCAGCGGTTTCATGCACACCCACACATATTTGGTGGCGTGTTATTTCGTGAAATGACAGCGCTAATATAGAAGCCAGCCAAATTAGTGGCTGTGTCCTCGCAAGATTGTTCACGGATTTCGTGGTGTTACATTTCGCGAGAGATTATCTACGAATTTTGTGGACTTTATTTCGCGAGGTCACTAATAATATTTAATACTTCTAGATAATATTAGAAGTTTCATAGAGGCTAATTAAGAGGCTATTATCAATAATTGTGTATATTATTTCTCCAAAATAGAGAATTATTTAATATATATTGCACTAGTGATCACAGTATAATATTTACTAATTGCCAACCCACAACAGGGTAGGATAAAACCATTGACTAGTTGAACTATTATTGCTCATCCTAGTCCCATTATTACCATAGTCAGTTGTACTATATTGATCAACCTAACACCATTAATGAATGGTCCAGACCCTATTTTGGGTGTAATTTTTATCAACTCGAGTTGAGTTGTATATATAATAATTTACTTATGATCATTACACCTTTGAGTGATTAATTAGTGTCAATACCATCCTAGGGTGATATAGAAGAGCTAACCTAAAGGTACTTCCAGTGACACTGGTTTATCACTCAAATCATTAGTGTGGATGATTGTATATATTTAATGTGTATTAATTTTAAGTGCTAACCTCTAGTAGAGGTAGGATTATTGCCTAGTGAGTGCAGAATTTACCCTAGGCTACCATTAGAGCTTGTTCAGTATTATGAGCAGCCCAAGTACAAGTCCCACAAGGCTTTACCAACTAGCCAGTATGGATAATGCAGGGAGAATGAAAAGAACCCTTGCAGGTCTTAAAGGCCACTTAACAAGACAGATCAAGAAATGTGAAGATTTGTCACAACAATCAACAGTTGATTATGCTGACCTGGAAAGCTATTATCAAGCAGCTGCAGGTAAATTTGAGCAAATCAAATGTCAAATAGCAACATATGTGGCTGAACTTGCCAATACCAATTTATCAGAAACAGAAATAGACGACATTATGGTTGATCTTGCGAATTATGAAGATCACACTCAGGCCACGTTACAGCCTTATGTCAAATTAATTGCCCAGAACAAGGCAACAGCAACAACAACAACAGTTGCATCTAATACGAGTCAAGCAGAAGCTCGACTCCCTCCAATTAATTTACCCACTTTCTCAGGAAAAGATGAGGAAGATTGGGATGAATTTTGGAACAAATTCGTTGACCTTGTAGACTCAAAACAATCTTTACCAAAGAGTAGTAAATTCTCTTATTTGCAAGGCCAATTATCAGGTGAGGCTAAAACAGTAGTATCCCATCTGAGATTAACTAATGACGGCTATGATCTGGCAGTAAAACTCCTCAAGGATAATTATGCTGATCCAGAAGTAAGAACATCACATTTAGTTCATGAGCTGTTGCATTTACCCCCACCGGAGGCTTCAGCTGATTCACTCCAAGTCTTCAAGCTGGAGGTAGAATCATTGATCAATGCCCTCAGCCTGACAGCAGATACAAACGGGGCTGAGTGGGTCTTGAAAATAATTGTCCAGGAGAAAATACCTAGGGACATATTGAGACAAATGAGTGCTCATTACAATAAAAGCATCTTATCTATGAATGAAATATCTGAAGGTTTAAAGTCAGTAGTTCATCAATTACGAACACATGACAAATTAAAACCACCAAGTAAACCCTCAGAAACCAATAATAGTAAACCACAGAGTACCAAAGGTACTCCAAATCAATCTAGACAATATAATTCAACACCAAAGTGGAACAGTGGCAGTGTGGGCGTATATGCAGTGGGACCCTCCAAGCCTATAGTTACTGTGTCACCCAAGAACATGACACCAAAGGGTACAGGAAGCTATGGAACATGTTTGTTCTGCAATGAGAAACATTCAATGTACCACTGCTCTAATTTTCCTGATAGTGACGCCCGTGTTGAGCGACTCAAAGATTTGCAACATTGCACGAGGTGCCTCAGGAAACATAACATCAAGGACTGTGATACCCAATTACACACCTGTAATAGGTGTAACAAAGGTCAGCACCATGCAGCATTGTGCAGAGACACCAAAACAACGTCTCCAAACCCCAAGGTGGAAGATAGCATTCCCACCACAGTACAGTACTGCAAGGTGCAACAAACAAAGAGTGTCCAATCGGCAAAGTCTAAAGGTAATACGACTTTGCCTACTGCCCAAATTACCATCCTGAATAAGAGGGCCAAGGTCCATACCCGTGGGTTGTTTGACCAAGGGTCCCAGAGAACATATATCACTAAAAAGTTGGCAGATGAATTACAATTAAGGCCTGTAGCCCAGACGTCATTCAACATCTCAGGGTTTGTAACAGATGCAGGACCTCAAGTCTACCAGGTGGTACAACCATCAGTACGTTTAGGCAGGTACATCTGTCGAGTACAAGCCATTGTGGTGGACAAAATACCAGTAGACCTACAAGTTCAAGGTCTGAGAGCAACAGCCAAATTCCTGAGAAATAGAGGAATAAAATTGGCAGATAATATTAAGTCTGATCACCTCACCGACTTCGGTCTCCTTGTAGGGACAGACTATTGCCATCGATTCATCGGTAGCCCTACTAAATATCAGGGTATAACCATGTTAAACTCTGCAGGAGGTAAATTACTCTCAGGCCCAGTATCAAGCCTGAGGAGACCTATGCCTGCAGATAAACAATACCAATAGAAATCTAAATTTGTCAGCTGATTATATTTCTCCAGTAGCATTATACTAAGGAGATTACAGCTGACTATACCAACAGAGGTTGATGTTAGTATCATCATTTAAAGCTGAAGATGAGTTCATGAGGCCTCAGTGGCAAATCAGTGAACAGTAGCCTAAAACAGCTACAAGTCACTGCGACCAATGTCACTGAACCCACTGCAGTCTCAGAACCATACTTTGCTTTAATGATGAGCTATTCAATCTTCTGAATCAATTAACTAAATTAAACCCCAATAAATTTGATGACTGATTTGATACATTTATTATTTAATCAAGATGTATTCCATGGGCCTCAGTGTTTATATATCAGTGACCAGTTACCTGAAGAAACTTCAAGTTATATCTAATGTCACTGATCTCACTGCAGTCCCTGAATCATACTTGACTGTAGTACTTGATCACTTCCAGTCTTCTGGGTTAAATAATATGTAATTAGGCTTGAATATTAGCCTTTCAAGAGTTAACAGGGAAATGAAATCGCATTAGACTTCTAACCCCTGCAACTCTAGTACGGGACATCCGTCCTGTACGAACAGACACACAAATGTGTGATTACTAACTACTAACATCAAATTAATCTAATAATTCGAAGGAGGAGTATCGGTGTTCGTCTGTTCTAAATAGGACTTCGACCCGTGAGCAGCCCCTGGGGAATTATGTCGGAAAATCCGACACCATTTAATAATCATACAGATAATAGCTGTATTGTACCAACAAGTTACCCATAGAAAAGTAACTTGTAGTGGAATTACCGTCTAAAGAAAACGGGATATCATCACCACATACTATTATAATTCACCAGCTATTCTGCTGGGAATTGTTCTTAAATACATTAGTCTTTGGACTTTACCATCATAAAAACATCTTATATAAATTAACTTAATTATCAATATTAAAGTAGAGTAAATGTGACCCTTCTATCACTTTCTGACATGTGGACAATGTAAGCCAGGCGTCAGAGTGAGGGAGGGGGGTAGCCATTGTTTATGCTAGACCAGAGGCTCACACGGGAGCAAATTCGGCTCCTGTTAAATTTACTTGGACGTAGTGTTATGGAAACCAAAGGTGTACCATTGTCAACACGCTGTCTACAAATTCAAGTTAAGTGTCTATCCGAAACCCGTTTATCATTCATTTATGGCCATTAATGTCAGGATATAGGGTGACCCGGTTAGATCACGTGGAAGCCTCAAACTAAAGGTAATTAAGCCAGGTCTTTAATGTTCCATGTACAGTTTTCTCTGATATAGCTTGTCATATATAGGATTCTGGCTTCACAGCTAGCGCACTTTTGACAGGTCAAGACGAGGATGCAAGATTTTGTGCACCAGTTACTGGGTGATGGAAGCTACCTCAAAGAGGATAATTTGGTGTCTACACCCTAGTTATACCTGGTGGACTAGCCTGCTGTACTATAAGATAAGGAACCTTTTCAATGTATGTAGTTAATACTGTAGTTTGATTGGCTACATATATATACTAATAAACCCCCCCTAATGTGTAGAGGATCGATTTGTGAGATTATGAGATTATTGCAGAAATACAGTCCACTTATCATTATACAAATTGCTATCGAAGTATATAAATTAACGTAAATATAAATTCATATAAATTAAATAAATATAAATCTCACAGGTCGGTTCCCACAGCTGCTGACCCTACACCACCTGCTGCTGCTGACCCTACACCAGCTGCTGCTGACCCTACACCAGCTGCTGCTGCTGACCCTACACCACCTGCTGCTGCTGACCCTACACCACCTGCTGCTGACCCTACACCACCTGCTGCTGACCCTACACCACCTGCTGCTGACCCTACACCAGCTGTTGCTGACCCTACACCACCTGCTGCTGACCCTACACCACCTGCTGCTGCTGACCCTTCACCACCTGCTGCTGACCCTACACCAGCTGCTGCTGACCCTACACCACCTGCTGCTGACCCTACACCACCTGCTGCTGACCCCACACCACCAGCTGCTGCTGACCCTACACCAGCTGCTGCTGACCCTACACCAGCTGCTGCTGACCCTACACCAGCTGCTGCTGACCCTACACCACCTGCTGCTGACCCTACACCACCTGCTGCTGACCCCACACCACCAGCTGCTGCTGACCCTACACCAGCTGCTGCTGACCCTACACCACCTGCTGCTGACCCTACACCACCTGCTGCTGACCCTACACCACCTGCTGCTGACCCTACACCACCTGCTGCTGCTGACCCTACACCACCTGCTGCTGACCCCACACCACCTGCTGCTGACCCTACACCAGCTGCTGCTGACCCCACACAACCTGCTGCTGACCCTACACCACCTGCTGCTGACCCTACACCAGCTGCTACTGCTGACCCCACACCACCTGCTGCTGCTGACCCCACACCACCTGCTGCTGACCCTACACCAGCTGCTGCTGACCCTACACCAGCTGCTGCTAACCCTACACCAGCTGCTGCTGACCCTACACCACCTGCTGCTGCTGTCGGAAAATCCGACACCATTTAATAATCATACAGATAATAGCTGTATTGTACCAACAAGTTACCCATAGAAAAGTAACTTGTAGTGGAATTACCGTCTAAAGAAAACGGGATATCATCACCACATACTATTATAATTCACCAGCTATTCTGCTGGGAATTGTTCTTAAATACATTAGTCTTTGGACTTTACCATCATAAAAACATCTTATATAAATTAACTTAATTATCAATATTAAAGTAGAGTAAATGTGACCCTTCTATCACTTTCTGACATGTGGACAATGTAAGCCAGGCGTCAGAGTGAGGGAGGGGGGGTAGCCATTGTTTATACTAGACCAGAGGCTCACACGGGAGCAAATTCGGCTCCTGTTAAATTTACTTGGACGTAGTGTTATGGAAACCAAAGGTGTACCATTGTCAACACGCTGTCTACAAATTCAAGTTAAGTGTCTATCCGAAACCCGTTTATCATTCATTTATGGCCATTAATGTCAGGATATAGGGTGACCCGGTTAGATCACGTGGAAGCCTCAAACTAAAGGTAATTAAGCCAGGTCTTTAATGTTCCATGTACAGTTTTCTCTGATATAGCTTGTCATATATAGGATTCTGGCTTCACAGCTAGCGCACTTTTGACAGGTCAAGACGAGGATGCAAGATTTTGTGCACCAGTTACTGGGTGATGGAAGCTACCTCAAAGAGGATAATTTGGTGTCTACACCCTAGTTATACCTGGTGGACTAGCCTGCTGTACTATAAGATAAGGAACCTTTTCAATGTATGTAGTTAATACTGTAGTTTGATTGGCTACATATATATACTAATAAACCCCCCCTAATGTGTAGAGGATCGATTTGTGAGATTATGAGATTATTGCAGAAATACAGTCCACTTATCATTATACAAATTGCTATCGAAGTATATAAATTAACGTAAATATAAATTCATATAAATTAAATAAATATAAATCTCACAGGTCGGTTCCCACATTATTTGGACCTTCGGAACCGGAATATTCGGTCCTATGAACCCACATTTGGTCATCTTAGTACCGGATGAACCAGTTATCCAGTGGATTCATTAAATATACTAGTGCAGTGTGATTTAAACAAAGCCAGTCAAGACGGCAGCGTAGCCTCGAGGGAGCTCAGGAGCCTCCCTCAGCCGAGTTCAGCTTCGTCAGCGGTTTCATGCACACCCACACATATTTGGTGGCGTGTTATTTCGTGAAATGACAGCGCTAATATAGAAGCCAGCCAAATTAGTGGCTGTGTCCTCGCAAGATTGTTCACGGATTTCGTGGTGTTACATTTCGCGAGAGATTATCTACGAATTTTGTGGACTTTATTTCGCGAGGTCACTAATAATATTTAATACTTCTAGATAATATTAGAAGTTTCATAGAGGCTAATTAAGAGGCTATTATCAATAATTGTGTATATTATTTCTCCAAAATAGAGAATTATTTAATATATATTGCACTAGTGATCACAGTATAATATTTACTAATTGCCAACCCACAACAGGGTAGGATAAAACCATTGACTAGTTGAACTATTATTGCTCATCCTAGTCCCATTATTACCATAGTCAGTTGTACTATATTGATCAACCTAACACCATTAATGAATGGTCCAGACCCTATTTTGGGTGTAATTTTTATCAACTCGAGTTGAGTTGTATATATAATAATTTACTTATGATCATTACACCTTTGAGTGATTAATTAGTGTCAATACCATCCTAGGGTGATATAGAAGAGCTAACCTAAAGGTACTTCCAGTGACACTGGTTTATCACTCAAATCATTAGTGTGGATGATTGTATATATATAATGTGTATTAATTTTAAGTGCTAACCTCTAGTAGAGGTAGGATTATTGCCTAGTGAGTGCAGAATTTACCCTAGGCTACCATTAGAGCTTGTTCAGTATTATGAGCAGCCCAAGTACAAGTCCCACAAGGCTTTACCAACTAGCCAGTATGGATAATGCAGGGAGAATGAAAAGAACCCTTGCAGGTCTTAAAGGCCACTTAACAAGACAGATCAAGAAATGTGAAGATTTGTCACAACAATCAACAGTTGATTATGCTGACCTGGAAAGCTATTATCAAGCAGCTGCAGGTAAATTTGAGCAAATCAAATGTCAAATAGCAACATATGTGGCTGAACTTGCCAATACCAATTTATCAGAAACAGAAATAGACGACATTATGGTTGATCTTGCGAATTATGAAGATCACACTCAGGCCACGTTACAGCCTTATGTCAAATTAATTGCCCAGAACAAGGCAACAGCAACAACAACAACAGTTGCATCTAATACGAGTCAAGCAGAAGCTCGACTCCCTCCAATTAATTTACCCACTTTCTCAGGAAAAGATGAGGAAGATTGGGATGAATTTTGGAACAAATTCGTTGACCTTGTAGACTCAAAACAATCTTTACCAAAGAGTAGTAAATTCTCTTATTTGCAAGGCCAATTATCAGGTGAGGCTAAAACAGTAGTATCCCATCTGAGATTAACTAATGACGGCTATGATCTGGCAGTAAAACTCCTCAAGGATAATTATGCTGATCCAGAAGTAAGAACATCACATTTAGTTCATGAGCTGTTGCATTTACCCCCACCGGAGGCTTCAGCTGATTCACTCCAAGTCTTCAAGCTGGAGGTAGAATCATTGATCAATGCCCTCAGCCTGACAGCAGATACAAACGGGGCTGAGTGGGTCTTGAAAATAATTGTCCAGGAGAAAATACCTAGGGACATATTGAGACAAATGAGTGCTCATTACAATAAAAGCATCTTATCTATGAATGAAATATCTGAAGGTTTAAAGTCAGTAGTTCATCAATTACGAACACATGACAAATTAAAACCACCAAGTAAACCCTCAGAAACCAATAATAGTAAACCACAGAGTACCAAAGGTACTCCAAATCAATCTAGACAATATAATTCAACACCAAAGTGGAACAGTGGCAGTGTGGGCGTATATGCAGTGGGACCCTCCAAGCCTATAGTTACTGTGTCACCCAAGAACATGACACCAAAGGGTACAGGAAGCTATGGAACATGTTTGTTCTGCAATGAGAAACATTCAATGTACCACTGCTCTAATTTTCCTGATAGTGACCCCCGTGTTGAGCGACTCAAAGATTTGCAACATTGCACGAGGTGCCTCAGGAAACATAACATCAAGGACTGTGATACCCAATTACACACCTGTAATAGGTGTAACAAAGGTCAGCACCATGCAGCATTGTGCAGAGACACCAAAACAACGTCTCCAAACCCCAAGGTGGAAGATAGCATTCCCACCACAGTACAGTACTGCAAGGTGCAACAAACAAAGAGTGTCCAATCGGCAAAGTCTAAAGGTAATACGACTTTGCCTACTGCCCAAATTACCATCCTGAATAAGAGGGCCAAGGTCCATACCCGTGGGTTGTTTGACCAAGGGTCCCAGAGAACATATATCACTAAAAAGTTGGCAGATGAATTACAATTAAGGCCTGTAGCCCAGACGTCATTCAACATCTCAGGGTTTGTAACAGATGCAGGACCTCAAGTCTACCAGGTGGTACAACCATCAGTACGTTTAGGCAGGTACATCTGTCGAGTACAAGCCATTGTGGTGGACAAAATACCAGTAGACCTACAAGTTCAAGGTCTGAGAGCAACAGCCAAATTCCTGAGAAATAGAGGAATAAAATTGGCAGATAATATTAAGTCTGATCACCTCACCGACTTCGGTCTCCTTGTAGGGACAGACTATTGCCATCGATTCATCGGTAGCCCTACTAAATATCAGGGTATAACCATGTTAAACTCTGCAGGAGGTAAATTACTCTCAGGCCCAGTATCAAGCCTGAGGAGACCTATGCCCGCAGATAAACAATACCAATAGAAATCTAAATTTGTCAGCTGATTATATTTCTCCAGTAGCATTATACTAAGGAGATTACAGCTGACTATACCAACAGAGGTTGATGTTAGTATCATCATTTAAAGCTGAAGATGAGTTCATGAGGCCTCAGTGGCAAATCAGTGAACAGTAGCCTAAAACAGCTACAAGTCACTGCGACCAATGTCACTGAACCCACTGCAGTCTCAGAACCATACTTTGCTTTAATGATGAGCTATTCAATCTTCTGAATCAATTAACTAAATTAAACCCCAATAAATTTGATGACTGATTTGATACATTTATTATTTAATCAAGATGTATTCCATGGGCCTCAGTGTTTATATATCAGTGACCAGTTACCTGAAGAAACTTCAAGTTATATCTAATGTCACTGATCTCACTGCAGTCCCTGAATCATACTTGACTGTAGTACTTGATCACTTCCAGTCTTCTGGGTTAAATAATATGTAATTAGGCTTGAATATTAGCCATTCAAGAGTTAACAGGGAAATGAAATCGCATTAGACTTCTAACCCCTGCAACTCTAGTACGGGACATCCGTCCTGTACGAACAGACACACAAATGTGTGATTACTAACTACTAACATCAAATTAATCTAATAATTCGAAGGAGGAGTATCGGTGTTCGTCTGTTCTAAATAGGACTTCGACCCGTGAGCAGCCCCTGGGGAATTATGTCGGAAAATCCGACACCATTTAATAATCATACAGATAATAGCTGTATTGTACCAACAAGTTACCCATAGAAAAGTAACTTGTAGTGGAATTACCGTCTAAAGAAAACGGGATATCATCACCACATACTATTATAATTCACCAGCTATTCTGCTGGGAATTGTTCTTAAATACATTAGTCTTTGGACTTTACCATCATAAAAACATCTCATATAAATTAACTTAATTATCAATATTAAAGTAGAGTAAATGTGACCCTTCTATCACTTTCTGACATGTGGACAATGTAAGCCAGGCGTCAGAGTGAGGGAGGGGGGTAGCCATTGTTTATACTAGACCAGAGGCTCACACGGGAGCAAATTCGGCTCCTGTTAAATTTACTTGGACGTAGTGTTATGGAAACCAAAGGTGTACCATTGTCAACACGCTGTCTACAAATTCAAGTTAAGTGTCTATCCGAAACCCGTTTATCATTCATTTATGGCCATTAATGTCAGGATATAGGGTGACCCGGTTAGATCACGTGGAAGCCTCAAACTAAAGGTAATTAAGCCAGGTCTTTAATGTTCCATGTACAGTTTTCTCTGATATAGCTTGTCATATATAGGATTCTGGCTTCACAGCTAGCGCACTTTTGACAGGTCAAGACGAGGATGCAAGATTTTGTGCACCAGTTACTGGGTGATGGAAGCTACCTCAAAGAGGATAATTTGGTGTCTACACCCTAGTTATACCTGGTGGACTAGCCTGCTGTACTATAAGATAAGGAACCTTTTCAATGTATGTAGTTAATACTGTAGTTTGATTGGCTACATATATATACTAATAAACCCCCCCTAATGTGTAGAGGATCGATTTGTGAGATTATGAGATTATTGCAGAAATACAGTCCACTTATCATTATACAAATTGCTATCGAAGTATATAAATTAACGTAAATATAAATTCATATAAATTAAATAAATATAAATCTCACAGGTCGGTTCCCACAGCTGCTGACCCTACACCACCTGCTGCTGCTGACCCTACACCAGCTGCTGCTGACCCTACACCAGCTGCTGCTGCTGACCCTACACCACCTGCTGCTGCTGACCCTACACCACCTGCTGCTGCTGACCCTACACCACCTGCTGCTGCTGACCCTACACCACCTGCTGCTGCTGACACTACACCACCTGCTGCTGACCCTACACCACCTGCTGCTGACCCTACACCACCTGCTGCTGACCCTACACCACCTGCTGCTGACCCTACACCGCCTGCTGCTGACCCCACACCACCTGCTGCTGACCCTACACCAGCTGCTGCTGACCCTACACCAGCTGCTGCTGACCCTACACCACCTGCTGCTGCTGACCCTACACCACCTGCTGCTGACCCTACACCACCTGCTGCTGCTGACCCTACACCACCTGCTGCTGACCCTACACCACCTGCTGCTGCTGACCCTACACCACCTGCTGCTGACCCCACACCACCTGCTGCTGACCCTACACCACCTGCTGCTGACCCTACACCAGCTGCTGCTGACCCTACACCAGCTGCTGCTGACCCTACACCACCTGCTGCTGACCCTACACCACCTGCTGCTGACCCCACACCACCTGCTGCTGACCCTACACCACCTGCTGCTGACCCCACACCACCTGCTGCTGACCCTACACCAGCTGCTGCTGACCCTACACCAGCTGCTGCTGACCCTACACCACCTGCTGCTGCTGACCCTACACCACCTGCTGCTGACCCCACACCACCTGCTGCTGACCCTACACCACCTGCTGCTGACCCCACACCACCTGCTGCTGACCCTACACCACCTGCTGCTGACCCCACACCACCTGCTGCTGACCCTACACCAGCTGCTGCTGACCCCACACCACCTGCTGCTGACCCTACACCACCTGCTGCTGACCCTACACCAGCTGCTGCTGCTGACCCCACACCACCTGCTGCTGCTGACCCCACACCACCTGCTGCTGACCCTACACCAGCTGCTGCTGACCCTACACCAGCTGCTGCTGACCCTACACCAGCTGCTGCTGACCCTACACCACCTGCTGCTGCTGACCCTACACCACCTGCTGCTGCTGACCCTACACCAGCTGCTGCTGACCCTACACTAGCTGCTGCTGCTGACCCTACACCACCTGCTGCTGCTGACCCTACACCACCTGCTGCTGACCCTACACCACCTGCTGCTGACCCTACACCACCTGCTGCTGACTCTACACCACCTGCTGCTGCTGACCCTACACCACCTGCTGCTGACCCCACACCACCTGCTGCTGACCCCACACCACCTGCTGCTGACCCCACACCACCTGGTGCTGACCCTACACCACCTGCTGCTGACCCTACACCAGCTGCCGCTGACCCTACACCAGCTGCTGCTGACCCTACACCAGCTGCTGCTAACCCTACACCAGCTGCTGCTGACCCTACACCACCTGCTGCTGCTGTCGGAAAATCCGACACCATTTAATAATCATACAGATAATAGCTGTATTGTACCAACAAGTTACCCATAGAAAAGTAACTTGTAGTGGAATTACCGTCTAAAGAAAACGGGATATCATCACCACATACTATTATAATTCACCAGCTATTCTGCTGGGAATTGTTCTTAAATACATTAATCTTTGGACTTTACCATCATAAAAACATCTTATATAAATTAACTTAATTATCAATATTAAAGTAGAGTAAATGTGACCCTTCTATCACTTTCTGACATGTGGACAATGTAAGCCAGGCGTCAGAGTGAGGGAGGGGGGTAGCCATTGTTTATACTAGACCAGAGGCTCACACGGGAGCAAATTCGGCTCCTGTTAAATTTACTTGGACGTAGTGTTATGGAAACCAAAGGTGTACCATTGTCAACACGCTGTCTACAAATTCAAGTTAAGTGTCTATCCGAAACCCGTTTATCATTCATTTATGGCCATTAATGTCAGGATATAGGGTGACCCGGTTAGATCACGTGGAAGCCTCAAACTAAAGGTAATTAAGCCAGGTCTTTAATGTTCCATGTACAGTTTTCTCTGATATAGCTTGTCATATATAGGATTCTGGCTTCACAGCTAGCGCACTTTTGACAGGTCATGACGAGGATGCAAGATTTTGTGCACCAGTTACTGGGTGATGGAAGCTACCTCAAAGAGGATAATTTGGTGTCTACACCCTAGTTATACCTGGTGGACTAGCCTGCTGTACTATAAGATAAGGAACCTTTTCAATGTATGTAGTTAATACTGTAGTTTGATTGGCTACATATATATACTAATAAACCCCCCCTAATGTGTAGAGGATCGATTTGTGAGATTATGAGATTATTGCAGAAATACAGTCCACTTATCATTATACAAATTGCTATCGAAGTATATAAATTAACGTAAATATAAATTCATATAAATTAAATAAATATAAATCTCACAGGTCGGTTCCCACATTATTTGGACCTTCGGAACCGGAATATTCGGTCCTATGAACCCACATTTGGTCATCTTAGTACCGGATGAACCAGTTATCCAGTGGATTCATTAAATATACTAGTGCAGTGTGATTTAAACAAAGCCAGTCAAGACGGCAGCGTAGCCTCGAGGGAGCTCAGGAGCCTCCCTCAGCCGAGTTCAGCTTCGTCAGCGGTTTCATGCACACCCACACATATTTGGTGGCGTGTTATTTCGTGAAATGACAGCGCTAATATAGAAGCCAGCCAAATTAGTGGCTGTGTCCTCGCAAGATTGTTCACGGATTTCGTGGTGTTACATTTCGCGAGAGATTATCTACGAATTTTGTGGACTTTATTTCGCGAGGTCACTAATAATATTTAATACTTCTAGATAATATTAGAAGTTTCATAGAGGCTAATTAAGAGGCTATTATCAATAATTGTGTATATTATTTCTCCAAAATAGAGAATTATTTAATAT
Organism: Procambarus clarkii; assembly: GCF_040958095.1. Taxonomy (NCBI): domain Eukaryota; kingdom Metazoa; phylum Arthropoda; class Malacostraca; order Decapoda; family Cambaridae; genus Procambarus; species Procambarus clarkii. The sequence continues at coordinate 21,945 of NW_027190121.1, forward strand.
ATATTGCACTAGTGATCACAGTATAATATTTACTAATTGCCAACCCACAACAGGGTAGGATAAAACCATTGACTAGTTGAACTATTATTGCTCATCCTAGTCCCATTATTACCATAGTCAGTTGTACTATATTGATCAACCTAACACCATTAATGAATGGTCCAGACCCTATTTTGGGTGTAATTTTTATCAACTCGAGTTGAGTTGTATATATAATAATTTACTTATGATCATTACACCTTTGAGTGATTAATTAGTGTCAATACCATCCTAGGGTGATATAGAAGAGCTAACCTAAAGGTACTTCCAGTGACACTGGTTTATCACTCAAATCATTAGTGTGGATGATTGTATATATTTAATGTGTATTAATTTTAAGTGCTAACCTCTAGTAGAGGTAGGATTATTGCTAGTGAGTGCAGAATTTACCCTAGGCTACCATTAGAGCTTGTTTCAGTATTATGAGCAGCCCAAGTACAAGTCCCACAAGGCTTTACCAACTAGCCAGTATGGATAATGCAGGGAGAATGAAAAGAACCCTTGCAGGTCTTAAAGGCCACTTAACAAGACAGATCAAGAAATGTGAAGATTTGTCACAACAATCAACAGTTGATTATGCTGACCTGGAAAGCTATTATCAAGCAGCTGCAGGTAAATTTGAGCAAATCAAATGTCAAATAGCAACATATGTGGCTGAACTTGCCAATACCAATTTATCAGAAACAGAAATAGACGACATTATGGTTGATCTTGCGAATTATGAAGATCACACTCAGGCCACGTTACAGCCTTATGTCAAATTAATTGCCCAGAACAAGGCAACAGCAACAACAACAACAGTTGCATCTAATACGAGTCAAGCAGAAGCTCGACTCCCTCCAATTAATTTACCCACTTTCTCAGGAAAAGATGAGGAAGATTGGGATGAATTTTGGAACAAATTCGTTGACCTTGTAGACTCAAAACAATCTTTACCAAAGAGTAGTAAATTCTCTTATTTGCAAGGCCAATTATCAGGTGAGGCTAAAACAGTAGTATCCCATCTGAGATTAACTAATGACGGCTATGATCTGGCAGTAAAACTCCTCAAGGATAATTATGCTGATCCAGAAGTAAGAACATCACATTTAGTTCATGAGCTGTTGCATTTACCCCCACCAGAGGCTTCAGCTGATTCACTCCAAGTCTTCAAGCTGGAGGTAGAATCATTGATCAATGCCCTCAGCCTGACAGCAGATACAAACGGGGCTGAGTGGGTCTTGAAAATAATTGTCCAGGAGAAAATACCTAGGGACATATTGAGACAAATGAGTGCTCATTACAATAAAAGCATCTTATCTATGAATGAAATATCTGAAGGTTTAAAGTCAGTAGTTCATCAATTACGAACACATGACAAATTAAAACCACCAAGTAAACCCTCAGAAACCAATAATAGTAAACCACAGAGTACCAAAGGTACTCCAAATCAATCTAGACAATATAATTCAACACCAAAGTGGAACAGTGGCAGTGCGGGCGTATATGCAGTGGGACCCTCCAAGCCTATAGTTACTGTGTCACCCAAGAACATGACACCAAAGGGTACAGGAAGCTATGGAGAACATGTTTGTTCTGCAATGAGAAACATTCAATGTACCACTGCTCTAATTTTCCTGATAGTGACGCCCGTGTTGAGCGACTCAAAGATTTGCAACATTGCACGAGGTGCCTCAGGAAACATAACATCAAGGACTGTGATACCCAATTACACACCTGTAATAGGTGTAACAAAGGTCAGCACCATGCAGCATTGTGCAGAGACACCAAAACAACGTCTCCAAACCCCAAGGTGGAAGATAGCATTCCCACCACAGTACAGTACTGCAAGGTGCAACAAACAAAGAGTGTCCAATCGGCAAAGTCTAAAGGTAATACGACTTTGCCTACTGCCCAAATTACCATCCTGAATAAGAGGGCCAAGGTCCATACCCGTGGGTTGTTTGACCAAGGGTCCCAGAGAACATATATCACTAAAAAGTTGGCAGATGAATTACAATTAGGCCTGTAGCCCAGACGTCATTCAACATCTCAGGGTTTGTAACAGATGCAGGACCTCAAGTCCTACCAGGTGGTACAACCATCAGTACGTTTAGGCAGGTACATCTGTCGAGTACAAGCCATTGTGGTGGACAAAATACCAGTAGACTACAAGTTCAAGGTCTGAGAGCAACAGCCAAATTCCTGAGAAATAGAGGAATAAAATTGGCAGATAATATTAAGTCTGATCACCTCACCGACTTCGGTCTCCTTGTAGGGACAGACTATTGCCATCGATTCATCGGTAGCCCTACTTAAATATCAGGGTATAACCATGTTAAACTCTGCAGGAGGTAAATTACTCTCAGGCCCAGTATCAAGCCTGAGGAGACCTATGCCTGCAGATAAACAATACCATAGAAATCTAAATTTGTCAGCTGATTATATTTCTCCAGTAGCATTATACTAAGGAGATTACAGCTGACTATACCAACAGAGGTTGATGTTAGTATCATCATTTAAAGCTGAAGATGAGTTCATGAGGCCTCAGTGGCAAATCAGTGAACAGTAGCCTAAAACAGCTACAAGTCACTGCGACCAATGTCACTGAACCCACTGCAGTCTCAGAACCATACTTTGCTTTAATGATGAGCTATTCAATCTTCTGAATCAATTAACTAAATTAAACCCCAATAAATTTGATGACTGATTTGATACATTTATTATTTAATCAAGATGTATTCCATGGGCCTCAGTGTTTATATATCAGTGACCAGTTACCTGAAGAAACTTCAAGTTATATCTAATGTCACTGATCTCACTGCAGTCCCTGAATCATACTTGACTGTAGTACTTGATCACTTCCAGTCTTCTGGTTAAATAATATGTAATTAGGCTTGAATATTAGCCATTCAAGAGTAAACAGGGAAATGAAATCGCATTAGACTTCTAACCCTGCAACTCTAGTACGGGACATCCGTCCTGTACGAACAGACACACAAATGTGTGATTACTAACTACTAACATCAAATTAATCTAATAATTCGAAGGAGGAGTATCGGTGTTCGTCTGTTCTAAATAGGACTTCGACCCGTGAGCAGCCCCTGGGGAATTATGTCGGAAAATCCGACACCATTTAATAATCATACAGATAATAGCTGTATTGTACCAACAAGTTACCCATAGAAAAGTAACTTGTAGTGGGAATTACCGTCTAAAGAAAACGGGATATCATCACCACATACTATTTATAATTCACCAGCTATTCTGCTGGGAATTGTTCTTAAATACATTAGTCTTTGGACTTTACCATCATAAAAACATCTCATATAAATTAACTTAATTATCAATATTAAAGTAGAGTAAATGTGACCCTTCTATCACTTTCTGACATGTGGACAATGTAGCCAGCGTCAGAGTGAGGGAGGGGGGTAGCCATTGTTTATACTAGACCAGAGGCTCACACGGGAGCAAATTCGGCTCCTGTTAAATTTACTTGGACGTAGTGTTATGGAAACCAAAGGTGTACCATTGTCAACACGCTGTCTACAAATTCAAGTTAAGTGTCTATCCGAAACCCGTTTATCATTCATTTATGGCCATTAATGTCAGGATATAGGGTGACCCGGTTAGATCACGTGGAAGCCTCAAACTAAAGGTAATTAAGCCAGGTCTTTAATGTTCCATGTACAGTTTTCTCTGATATAGCTTGTCATATATAGGATTCTGGCTTCACAGCTAGCGCACTTTTGACAGGTCAAGACGAGGATGCAAGATTTGTGCACCAGTTTACTGGGTGATGGAAGCTACCTCAAAGAGGATAATTTGGTGTCTACACCCTAGTTATACCTGGTGGACTAGCCTGCTGTACTATAGATAAGGAACCTTTTCAATGTATGTAGTTAATACTGTAGTTTGATTGGCTACATATATATACTAATAAACCCCCCCTAATGTGTAGAGGATCGATTTGTGAGATTATGAGATTATTGCAGAAATACAGTCCACTTATCATTATACAAATTGCTATCGAAGTATATAAATTAACGTAAATATAAATTCATATAAATTAAATAAATATAAATCTCACAGGTCGGTTCCCACAGCTGCTGACCCTACACCACCTGCTGCTGCTGACCCTACACCAGCTGCTGCTGACCCTACACCAGCTGCTGCTGCTGACCCTACACCACCTGCTGCTGCTGACCCTACACCACCTGCTGCTGCTGACCCTACACCACCTGCTGCTGCTGACCCTACACCACCTGCTGCTGCTGACACTACACCACCTGCTGCTGACCCTACACCACCTGCTGCTGACCCTACACCACCTGCTGCTGACCCTACACCACCTGCTGCTGACCCTACACCGCCTGCTGCTGACCCCACACCACCTGCTGCTGACCCTACACCAGCTGCTGCTGACCCTACACCAGCTGCTGCTGACCCTACACCACCTGCTGCTGCTGACCCTACACCACCTGCTGCTGACCCTACACCACCTGCTGCTGCTGACCCCTACACCACCTGCTGCTGACCCTACACCACCTGCTGCTGCTGACCCTACACCACCTGCTGCTGACCCCACACCACCTGCTGCTGACCCTACACCACCTGCTGCTGACCCTACACCAGCTGCTGCTGACCCTACACCAGCTGCTGCTGACCCTACACCACCTGCTGCTGACCCTACACCACCTGCTGCTGACCCCACACCACCTGCTGCTGACCCTACACCACCTGCTGCTGACCCCACACCACCTGCTGCTGACCCTACACCAGCTGCTGCTGACCCTACACCAGCTGCTGCTGACCCTACACCACCTGCTGCTGCTGACCCTACACCACCTGCTGCTGACCCCACACCACCTGCTGCTGACCCTACACCACCTGCTGCTGACCCCACACCACCTGCTGCTGACCCTACACCACCTGCTGCTGACCCCACACCACCTGCTGCTGACCCTACACCAGCTGCTGCTGACCCCACACCATCTGCTGCTGACCCTACACCACCTGCTGCTGACCCTACACCAGCTGCTGCTGCTGACCCCACACCACCTGCTGCTGCTGACCCCACACCACCTGCTGCTGACCCTACACCAGCTGCCGCTGACCCTACACCAGCTGCTGCTGACCCTACACCAGCTGCTGCTGACCCTACACCACCTGCTGCTGCTGACCCTACACCACCTGCTGCTGCTGACCCTACACCAGCTGCTGCTGACCCTACACCAGCTGCTGCTGCTGACCCTACACCACCTGCTGCTGCTGACCCTACACCACCTGCTGCTGACCCTACACCACCTGCTGCTGACCCTACACCACCTGCTGCTGACTCTACACCACCTGCTGCTGCTGACCCTACACCACCTGCTGCTGACCCCACACCACCTGCTGCTGACCCCACACCACCTGCTGCTGACCCCACACCACCTGCTGCTGACCCCACACCACCTGGTGCTGACCCTACACCACCTGCTGCTGACCCTACACCAGCTGCCGCTGACCCTACACCAGCTGCTGCTGACCCTACACCAGCTGCTGCTGACCCTACACCACCTGCTGACCCTACACCACCTGCTGCTGCTGACCCTACACCAGCTGCTGCTGACCCTACACCAGCTGCTGCTGCTGACCCTACACCACCTGCTGCTGCTGACCCTACACCAGCTGCTGCTGACCCTACACCACCTGCTGCTGCTGACCCTACACCACCTGCTGCTGACCCTACACCGCCTGCTGCTGACCCCACACCACCTGCTGCTGACCCTACACCAGCTGCTACTGACCCTACACCAGCTGCTGCTGACCCTACACCACCTGCTGCTGCTGACCCTACACCACCTGCTGCTGACCCTACACCACCTGCTGCTGCTGACCCTACACCACCTGCTGCTGACCCTACACCACCTGCTGCTGCTGACCCTACACCACCTGCTGCTGACCCCACACCACCTGCTGCTGACCCTACACCACCTGCTGCTGACCCTACACCAGCTGCTGCTGACCCTACACCAGCTGCTGCTGACCCTACACCACCTGCTGCTGACCCTACACCACCTGCTGCTGACCCCACACCACCTGCTGCTGACCCTACACCACCTGCTGCTGACCCCACACCACCTGCTGCTGACCCTACACCAGCTGCTGCTGACCCTACACCAGCTGCTGCTGACCCTACACCACCTGCTGCAGCTGACCCTACACCACCTGCTGCTGACCCCACACCACCTGCTGCTGACCCTACACCACCTGCTGCTGACCCCACACCACCTGCTGCTGACCCTACACCACCTGCTGCTGACCCCACACCACCTGCTGCTGACCCTACACCAGCTGCTGCTGACCCCACACCACCTGCTGCTGACCCTACACCACCTGCTGCTGACCCTACACCAGCTGCTGCTGCTGACCCCACACCACCTGCTGCTGCTGACCCCACACCACCTGCTGCTGACCCTACACCAGCTGCCGCTGACCCTACACCAGCTGCTGCTGACCCTACACCAGCTGCTGCTGACCCTACACCACCTGCTGCTGCTGACCCTACACCACCTGCTGCTGCTGACCCTACACCAGCTGCTGCTGACCCTACACCAGCTGCTGCTGCTGACCCTACACCACCTGCTGCTGCTGACCCTACACCACCTGCTGCTGACCCTACACCACCTGCTGCTGACCCTACACCACCTGCTGCTGACCCTACACCACCTGCTGCTGACTCTACACCACCTGCTGCTGCTGACCCTACACCACCTGCTGCTGCTGACCCTACACCAGCTGCTGCTGACCCTACACCAGCTGCTGCTGCTGACCCTACACCACCTGCTGCTGCTGACCCTACACCACCTGCTGCTGCTGACCCTACACCACCTGCTGCTGACCCTACACCACCTGCTGCTGCTGACCCTACACCACCTGCTGCTGACCCCACACCACCTGCTGCTGACCCTACACCACCTGCTGCTGACCCTACACCAGCCTGCTGCTGACCCTACACCAGCTGCTGCTGACCCTACACCACCTGCTGCTGACCCTACACCACCTGCTGCTGACCCCACACCACCTGCTGCTGACCCTACACCACCTGCTGCTGACCCACACCACCTGCTGCTGACCCTACACCAGCTGCTGCTGACCCTACACCACCTGCTGCTGACCCTACACCACCTGCTGCTGCTGACCCTACACCACCTGCTGCTGACCCCACACCACCTGCTGCTGACCCTACACCACCTGCTGCTGACCCCACACCACCTGCTGCTGACCCTACACCACCTGCTGCTGACCCCACACCACCTGCTGCTGACCCTACACCAGCTGCTGCTGACCCCACACCACCTGCTGCTGACCCTACACCACCTGCTGCTGACCCTACACCAGCTGCTGCTGCTGACCCCACACCACCTGCTGCTGCTGACCCCAACCACCTGCTGCTGACCCTACACCAGCTGCCGCTGACCCTACACCAGCTGCTGCTGACCCTACACCAGCTGCTGCTGACCCTACACCACCTGCTGCTACTGACCCTACACCACCTGCTGCTGCTGACCCTACACCAGCTGCTGCTGCTGACTCTACACCACCTGCTGCTGACCCTACACCACCTGCTGCTGACCCTACACCACCTGCTGCTGACCCTACACCACCTGCTGCTGCTGACCCTACACCACCTGCTGCTGACCCCACACCACCTGCTGCTGATCCCACACCACCTGCTGCTGACCCCACACCACCTGCTGCTGACCCCACACCACCTGCTGCTGACCCTACACCACCTGCTGCTGACCCTACACCAGCTGCCGCTGACCCTACACCAGCTGCTGCTGACCCTACACCAGCTGCTGCTGACCCTACACCACCTGCTGACCCTACACCACCTGCTGCTGCTGACCCTACACCAGCTGCTGCTGACCCTACACCAGCTGCTGCTGCTGACCCTACACCACCTGCTGCTGCTGACCCTACACCACCTGCTGCTGCTGACCCTACACCACCTGCTGCTGACCCTACACCACCTGCTGCTGACCCTACA
>NW_027190121.1:35000-53180 GCF_040958095.1 Procambarus clarkii
CCTGCTGCTGCTGACCCTACACCACCTGCTGCTGACCCCACACCACCTGCTGCTGACCCTACACCACCTGCTGCTGACCCCACACCACCTGCTGCTGACCCTACACTACCTGCTGCTGACCCCACACCACCTGCTGCTGACCCTACACCAGCTGCTGCTTACCCACCCACCACTGCTGCTGAACCCTACACCACCTGCTGGCTGACCCTACACCAGCTGCTGCTGCTGACCCCCACACCCACCTGCTGCTGCTGACCCCGACAACCACCTGCTGCTGACCCTACACCAGCTGCCGCTGACCCTACACCAGCTGCTGCTGACCCTACACCAGCTGCTGCTGACCCTACACACACCTGCTGCTGCTGACCCTACACCCACCTGCTGCTGCTGACCCTACACCAGCTGCTGCTGACCCTACACCAGCTGCTGCTGACCCCACACCAGCTGCTGCTGACCCCGACACCACCTGCTGCTGACCCACATCCAGCTGCTGCGGACCCTACACCAGCTGCTGCTGACCCCTACACCAGCTGCTTGCTGACCCTACACCAGCTGCTGCTGACCCTACACCAGCTGCTGCTGACCCTACACCAGCTGCTGCTGCTGCTGACCCCACACCAGCTGCTGCTGACCCTACACCAGCTGCTGCTGACCCCACACCAGCTGCTGCTGACCCTACACCACCTGCTGCGGACCCTACACCAGCTGCTGTTGACCCTACACCAGCTGCTGCTGACCCTTCACCAGCTGCTGCTGACCCTAAACCACCTGCTGCTGACCCTACACCACCTGCTGCTGACCCTACACACCTGCTGCTGACCCCTACACCACCTGCTGCTGACCCTACACCAGCTGCTGCTGACCCTACACCACCTGCTGCTGACCCTACACCACCTGCTGCTGCTGACCCTCACCACCTGCTGCGACCCTACACCAGCTGCTGCTGACCCTACACCACCTGCTGCTGACCCTACACCACCTGCTGCTGACCCCACACCACCAGCTGCTGCTGACCCTACACCAGCTGCTGCTGACCCCTACACCCGCTGCTGCTGACCCTACACCAGCTGCTGCTGACCCTACAGCACCTGCTGCTGACCCTACACCACCTGCTGCTGACCCCCACACCAACCAGCTGCTGCTGACCCTACACCAGCTGCTGCTGACCCTACACCACCTGCTGCTGACCCTACACCACCTGCTGCTGACCCTACACCACCTGCTGCTGACCCTACACCCACCTGCTGCTGCTGACCCTACACACCTGCTGCTGACCCCAACACCACCTGCTGCTGACCCTACACCAGCTGCTGCTGACCCCACACAACCTGCTGCTGACCCTACAACCACCTGCTGCTGACCCTACACCAGCTGCTGCTGCTGACCCCCACACCACCTGCTGCTGCTGACCCACCACACCACCTGCTTGCTGACCCTACACCAGCTGCTGCTGACCCTACACCAGCTGCTGCTAACCCTACCCCAGCTGCTGCTGACCCTACACCACCTGCTGCTGCTGTCGGAAAATCCGACACCATTTAATAATCATACAGATAATAGCTGTATTGTACCAACAAGTTACCCATAGAAAAGTAACTTGTAGTGGAATTACCGTCTAAAGAAAACGGGATATCATCACCACATACTATTATAATTCACCAGCTATTCTGCTGGGAATTGTTCTAATACATTAGGCTTTGGACTTTACCATCATAAAAACATCTTATATAAATTAACTTAATTATCAATATTAAAGTAGAGTAAATGGTACCCTTCTATCACTTTCGACATGTGGACAATGTAAGCCCAGGCGTCAGAGTGAGGGAGGGGGTAGCCCATTGTTTATACTAGACCAGAGGCCTCACACGGGAGCAAATTCCGGCTCCTGTTAAATTTACTTGGACGTAGTGTTATGAAACCCAAAGGTGTACCATTGTCAACACGCTGTCTACAAAATTCAAGTTAAGTGTCTATCCGAAACCCGTTTATCATTCATTTATGGCCATTAATGTCAGGATATAGGGTGACCCGGTAGATCACGTGGAAGCCTCAAACTAAAGGGTAATTAAGCCAGGTCTTTAATGTTCCATGTACAGTTTTCTCTGATATAGCTTGTCATATATAGGATTCTGGCTTCACAGCTAGCGCACTTTTGACAGGTCAAGACGAGGATGCAAGATTTTGTGCACCAGTTTACTGGTTGATGGAAGCTACCTCAAAGAGGATAATTTGGTGTCTACACCCTAGTTATACCTGGTGGACTAGCCTGCTGTACTATAAGATAAGGAACCTTTCAATGTATGTAGTTAATACTGTAGTTTGATTGGCTAATATATATACTAATAAACCCCCCCTAATGTGTAGAGGATCGATTTGTGAGATTATGAGATTATTGCAGAAATACAGTCCACTTATCATTATACAAATTGCTATCGAAGTATATAAATTAACGTAAATATAAATTCATATAAATTAAATAAATATAAAATCTCACAGGTCGGTTCCACAACTTTTGGACCTTCGGAACCGGAATATTCGGTCCTATGAACCCACATTTGGGTCATCTTAGTACCGGATGAAACCAGTTATCCAGTGGATTCATTAAATATACTAGTGCAGTGTGATTTAAAACAAAGCCAGTCAAGACGGCAGCGTAGCCCTCGAGGGAGACTCAGGAGCCTCCCTCAGCCGAGTTCAGCTTCGTCAGCGGTTTCATGCACACCCACACATATTTGGTGCGTGTTATTTCGTGAAATGACAGCGCTAATAGTAGAAGCCAGCCAAATTAGTGGCTGTGTCCCTCGGCAAGATTGTTCACGGATTTCGTGGTGTTACATTTCGCGAGAGATTATCTACGAATTTTGTGGACTTTATTTCGCGAGGTCACTAATAATATTTAATACTTCTAGATAATATTAGAAGTTTCATAGAGGCTAATTAAGAGGCTATTATCAATAATTGTGTATATTATTTCTCCAAAATAGAGAATTATTTAATATATATTGCACTAGGTGATCACAGGTATAGATATTTACTAATTGCCAACCCACAACCAGGGTAGGATAAAACCATTGACTAGTTGAACTATTATTGGCTCATCCTAGTCCCATTATTACCATAGTCAGTGTGTACTATATTGATCAACCTAACACCATTAATGAATGGTCCAGACCCTATTTTGGGTGTAATTTTTATCAACTCGAGTTGGAGTTGTATATATAAATAATTTACTTATGATCATTACACCTTTGAGTGATTAATTAGTGTCAATACCATCCTAGGGTGATATAGAAGAGCTAACCTAAAGGTACTTCAGTGACACTGGTTTATCACTCAAATCATTAGTGTGGATGATTGTATATATTTAATGTGTATTAATTTTAAGTGCTAACCTCTAGTAGAGGTAGGATTATTGCCTAGTGAGTGCAGAATTTACCCTAGGCTACCATTAGAGCTTGTTCAGTATTATGAGCAGCCCAAGTACAAGTCCCACAAGGCTTTACCAACTAGCCGTATGGATAATGCAGGGAGAATGAAAAGAACCCTTGCAGGTCTTAAAGGCCACTTAACAAGACAGATCAGAATGTGAAGATTTGTCACAACAATCAACAGTTGATTATGCTGACCCTGGAAAGCTATTATCAAGCAGCTGCAGGTAAATTTGAGCAAATCAAATGTCAAATAGCAACATATGTGGCTGAACTTGCCAATACCAATTTATCATAAACAGAAATAGACGACATTATGGTTGATCTTGCGAATTATGAAGATCACACTCAAGCCACGTTACAGCCTTATGTCAAATTAATTGCCCAGAACAAGGCAACAGCAACAACAACAACAGTTGCATCTAATACGAGTCAAGCAGAAGCTCGACTCCCTCCAATTAATTTACCCACTTTCTCAGGAAAAGATGAGGAAGATTGGGATGAATTTTGGAACAAATTCTGTTGACCTTGTAGACTCAAAAACAATCTTTACCAAAGAGTAGTAAATTCTCTTATTTGCAAGGCCAATTATCAGGTGAGGGCTAAAAACAGTAGTATCCATCTGAGGATTAACTAATGACGGCTATGATCTGGCAGTAAAACTCCTCAAGGATAATTATGCTGATCCAGAAGTAAGAACATCACATTTAGGTTCATGAGCATGTTTGCATTTAACCCCACCGGAGGCTTCAGCTGATTCACTCCAAGTCTTCAAGCTGGAGGTAGAATCATTGATCAATGCCCTCAGCCTGACAGCAGATACAAACGGGGCTGAGTGGGTCTTGAAAATAATTGTCCCAGGAGAAAATACCTAGGGACATATTGAGACAAATGAGTGCTCATTACAAATAAAAGCATCTTATCTATGAATGAAATATCTGAAGGTTTAAAGTCAGTAGTTCATCAATTACGAACACATGACAAAATTAAAACCACCAAGTAAACCCTCAGAAACCAATAATAGTAAACCACAGAGTACCAAAGGTACTCCAAATCAATCTAGACAATATAATTCAACACCAAAGTGGAACAGTGGCAGTGGTGGGCGTATATGCAGTGGGACCCTCCAAGCCTATAGTTACTGTGTCACCCAAGAACATGACACCAAAGGGTACAGGAAGCTATGGAACATGTTTGTTCTGCAATGAGAAACATTCAATGTACCACTGCTCTAATTTTCCTGATAGTGACGCCCGTGTTGAGCGACTCAAAGATTTGCAACATTGCACGAGGTGCCTCAGGAAACATAACATCAAGGACTGTGATACCCAATTACACACCTGTAATAGGTGTAACAAAGGTCAGCACCATGCAGCATTGTGCAGAGACACCAAAACAACGTCTCCAAACCCCAAGGTGGAAGATAGCATTCCCACCACAGTACAGTACTGCAAGGTGCAAACAAACAAAGAGTGTCCCAATCGGCAAAGTCTAAAAGGTAATACGACTTTGCCTACTGCCCAAATTACCATCCTGAATAAGAGGGCCAAGGTCCATACCCGGGGGTTGTTTGACCAAGGGTCCCAGAGAACATATATCACTAAAAGTTGGCAGATGAATTACAATTAAGGCCTGTAGCCCAGACGTCATTCAACATCTCAGGGTTTGTAACAGATGCAGGACCTCAAGTCTACCAGGTTGGTACAACCATCAGTACGTTTAGGCAGGTACATCTGTCGAGTACAAGCCATTGTGGTGGACAAAATACCAGTAGACCTACAAGTTCAAGGTCTGAGAGCAACAGCCAAATTCCTGAGAAATAGAGGAATAAAATTGGCAGATAATATTAAGTCTGATCACCTCACCGACTTCGGTCTCCTTGTAGGGACAGACTATTGCCATCGATTCATCGGTAGCCCTACTAAATATCAGGGTATAACCATGTTAACTCTGCAGGAGGTAAATTACTCTCAGGCCCAGTATCAAGCCTGAGGAGACCTATGCCTGCAGATAAAACAATACCAATAGAAATCTAAATTTGTCAGCTGATTATATTTCTCCAGTAGCATTATACTAAGGAGATTACAGCTGACTATACCAACAGAGGTTGATGTTAGTATCATCATTTAAAGCTGAAGATGAGTTCATGAGGCCTCAGTGGCAAATCAGTGAACAGTAGCCTAAAACAGCTACAAGTCACTGCGACCAATGTCACTGAACCCACTGCAGTCTCAGAACCATACTTTGCTTTAATGATGAGCTATTCAATCTTCTGAATCAATTAACTAAATTAAACCCCAATAAATTTGATGACTGATTTGATACATTTATTATTTAATCAAGATGTATTCCATGGGCCTCAGTGTTTATATATCAGTGACCAGTTACCTGAAGAAACTTCAAGTTATATCTAATGTCACTGATCTCACTGCAATCCCTGAATCATACTTGACTGTAGTACTTGATCACTTCCAGTCTTCTGGGTTAAATAATATGTAATTAGGCTTGAAATATTAGCCTTTCAAGAGTTAACAGGGAAATGAAATCGCATTAGACCTTCTAACCCCTGCAACTCTAGTACGGGACATCCGTCCTGTACGAACAGACACACAAATGTGTGATTACTAACTACTGAACATCAAATTAATCTAATAATTCGAAGGAGCTGAGTATCGGTGTTCGTCTGTTCTAAATAGGACTTCGACCCGTGAGCAGCCCCTGGGGGAATTATGTCGGAAAATCCGACACCATTTAATAATCATACAGATAATAGCTGTATTGTACCAACAAGTTACCCATAGAAAAGTAACTTGTAGTGGAATTACCGTCTAAAGAAACGGGATATCATCACCACATACTATTATAATTCACCAGCTATTCTGCTGGGAATTGTTCTTAAATACATTAGTCTTTGGACTTTACCATCATAAAAAACATCTTATATAAATTAACTTAATTATCAATATTAAAGTAGAGTAAAATGTGACCCTTCTAATCACTTTCTGACATGTGGACAATGTAAGCCAGGCGTCAGAGTGAGGGAGGGGGGTAGCCATTGTTTATTACTAGACCAGAGGCTCACACGGGATGCAAATTCGGCTCCTGTTAAATTTACTTGACGTAGTGTTATGGAAACCAAAGGTGTACCATTGTCAACACGCTGTCTACAAATTCAAGTTAAGTGTCCTATCCGAAACCCGTTTATCATTCATTTATGGCCATTAATGTCAGGATATAGGGTGACCGGTTAGATCACGTGGAAGCCTCAAACTAAAGGTTAATTAAGCCAGGTCTTAATGTTCCATGTACAGTTTTCTCTGATATAGCTTGTCATATATAGGATTCTGGCTTCAACAGCTAGCGCACTTTGACAGGTCAAGACGAGGAATGCAAGATTTTGTGCACCAGTTACTGGGTGATTGAAGCTACCTCAAAGAGGATAATTTGGGTGTCTACACCCTAAGTTATACCTGGTGGACTAGCCTGCTGTACTATAAGATAAGGAACCTTTTCAATGTATGTAGTTAATACTGTAGTTTGATTGGCTACATATATATACTAATAAAACCCCCCCTAATGTGTAGAGGATCGATTTTGTGAGATTATGAGATTATTGCAGAAATACAGTCCACTTATCATTATACAAATTGCTATCGAAGTATATAAATTAACGTAAATATAAATTCATATAAATTAAATAAATATAAATCTCACAGGTCGGTTCCCACAGCTGCTGACCCTACACACCTGCTGCTGCTGACCCTACACCAGCTGCTGCTGACCCTACACCAGCTTGCTGCTGCTGACCGCTACACCACCTGCTGCTGCTGACCCTACACCACCTGCTGCTGACCCTACACACCTGCTGCTGACCCTACACCACCTGCTGCTGACCCTACACCAGCTGTTGCTGACCCTACACCACCTGCTGCTGACCCTACACCACCTGCTGCTGCTGACCCTTCACCACCTGCTGCTGACCCTACACCAGCTGCTGCTGACCCTACCACACCTGCTGCTGACCCTACACCACCTGCTGCTGACCCCACACCACCAGCTGCTGCTGACCCCTACACCAGCTGCTGCTGACCCTACACCAGCTGCTGCTGACCCTACACCAGCTGCTGCTGACCCTACACCACCTGCTGCTGACCTACACCACCTGCTGCTGACCCCACACCACCAGCTTGCTGCTGACCTACACCAGCTGCTGGCTGACCCTACACCACCTGCTGCCTGACCCTACACCACCTGCTGCTGACCCCTACACCACCTGCTGCTGACCCCTACACCACCTGCTGCTGCTGACCCTACACCACCTGCTGCTGACCCCACACCACCTGCTGCTGACCCTACACCAGCTGCTGCTGACCCCACACAACCTGCTGCTGACCCTACACCACCTGCTGCTGACCCTACACCAGCTGCTTGCTGCTGACCCCACACCACCTGCTGCTGCTGACCCCACCACCACCTGCTGCTGACCCTACACCAGCTTGCTGCTGACCCTACACCAGCTGCTGCTAACCCTACACCAGCTGCTGCTGACCCTACACCACCTGCTGCTGCTGTCGGAAAATCCGACACCATTTAATATCATACAGATAATAGCTGTATTGTACCAACAAGTTACCCATAGAAAAGTAACTTGTAGTGGAATTACCGTCCTAAAGAAACGGGATATCATCACCACATACTATTATAATTCACCAGCTTATTCTGCTGGGAATTGTTCTTAAAATACATTAGTCTTTTGGACTTTACCATCATAAAAAACATCTTATATAAATTAACTTAATTATCAATATTAAAGTAGAGTAAATGTGACCCCTTCTATCACTTTCTGACATGTGGACAATGTAAGCCAGGCGTCAGAGTGAGGGAGGGGGGGGTAGCCATTGTTTATACTAGACCAGAGGCTCACACGGGAGCAAATTCGGCTCCTGTTAAATTTACTTGGACGTAGTGTTATGGAAACCAAAGGTGTACCATTGTCAACACGCTTGTCTACAAAATTCAAGTTAAGTGTCTATCCGAAACCCCGTTTATCATTCATTTATGGCCATTAATGTCAGGATATAGGGTGACCCGGTTAGATCACGTGGAAGCCTCAAACTAAAGGTAATTAAGCCAGGTCTTTAATGTTCCATGTACAGTTTTCTCTGATATAGCTTGTCATATATAGGATTCTGGCTTCACAGCTAGCGCACTTTTGACAGGTCAAGACGAGGATGCAAGATTTTGTGCACCAGTTACTGGGTGATGGAAGCTACCTCAAAGAGGATAATTTGGTGTCTACACCCTAGTTATACCTGGTGGACTAGCCTGCTGTACTATAAGATAAGGAACCTTTTCAATGTATGTAGTTAATACTGTAGTTTGATTGGCTACATATATATACTAATAAACCCCCCCTAATGTGTAGAGGATCGATTTGTGAGATTATGAGATTATTGCAGAAATACAGTCCACTTATCATTATACAAATTGCTATCGAAGTATATAAATTAACGTAAATATAAATTCATATAAATTAAATAAATATAAATCTCACAGGTCGGTTCCCACATTATTTGGACCTTCGGAACCGGAATATTCGGTCCTATGAACCCACATTTGGTCATCTTAGTACCGGATGAACCAGTTATCCAGTGGATTCATTAAATATACTAGTGCAGTGTGATTTAAACAAAGCCAGTCAAGACGGCAGCGTAGCCTCGAGGGAGCTCAGGAGCCTCCCTCAGCCGAGTTCAGCTTCGTCAGCGGTTTCATGCACACCCACACATATTTGGTGGCGTGTTATTTCGTGAAATGACAGCGCTAATATAGAAGCCAGCCAAATTAGTGGCTGTGTCCTCGCAAGATTGTTCACGGATTTCGTGGTGTTACATTTCGCGAGAGATTATCTACGAATTTTGTGGACTTTATTTCGCGAGGTCACTAATAATATTTAATACTTCTAGATAATATTAGAAGTTTCATAGAGGCTAATTAAGAGGCTATTATCAATAATTGTGTATATTATTTCTCCAAAATAGAGAATTATTTAATATATATTGCACTAGTGATCACAGTATAATATTTACTAATTGCCAACCCACAACAGGGTAGGATAAAACCATTGACTAGTTGAACTATTATTGCTCATCCTAGTCCCATTATTACCATAGTCAGTTGTACTATATTGATCAACCTAACACCATTAATGAATGGTCCAGACCCTATTTTGGGTGTAATTTTTATCAACTCGAGTTGAGTTGTATATATAATAATTTACTTATGATCATTACACCTTTGAGTGATTAATTAGTGTCAATACCATCCTAGGGTGATATAGAAGAGCTAACCTAAAGGTACTTCCAGTGACACTGGTTTATCACTCAAATCATTAGTGTGGATGATTGTATATATAATGTGTATTAATTTTAAGTGCTAACCTCTAGTAGAGGTAGGATTATTGCCTAGTGAGTGCAGAATTTACCCTAGGCTACCATTAGAGCTTGTTCAGTATTATGAGCAGCCCAAGTACAAGTCCCACAAGGCTTTACCAACTAGCCAGTATGGATAATGCAGGGAGAATGAAAAGAACCCTTGCAGGTCTTAAAGGCCACTTAACAAGACAGATCAAGAAATGTGAAGATTTGTCACAACAATCAACAGTTGATTATGCTGACCTGGAAAGCTATTATCAAGCAGCTGCAGGTAAATTTGAGCAAATCAAATGTCAAATAGCAACATATGTGGCTGAACTTGCCAATACCAATTTATCAGAAACAGAAATAGACGACATTATGGTTGATCTTGCGAATTATGAAGATCACACTCAGGCCACGTTACAGCCTTATGTCAAATTAATTGCCCAGAACAAGGCAACAGCAACAACAACAACAGTTGCATCTAATACGAGTCAAGCAGAAGCTCGACTCCCTCCAATTAATTTACCCACTTTCTCAGGAAAAGATGAGGAAGATTGGGATGAATTTTGGAACAAATTCGTTGACCTTGTAGACTCAAAACAATCTTTACCAAAGAGTAGTAAATTCTCTTATTTGCAAGGCCAATTATCAGGTGAGGCTAAAACAGTAGTATCCCATCTGAGATTAACTAATGACGGCTATGATCTGGCAGTAAAACTCCTCAAGGATAATTATGCTGATCCAGAAGTAAGAACATCACATTTAGTTCATGAGCTGTTGCATTTACCCCCACCGGAGGCTTCAGCTGATTCACTCCAAGTCTTCAAGCTGGAGGTAGAATCATTGATCAATGCCCTCAGCCTGACAGCAGATACAAACGGGGCTGAGTGGGTCTTGAAAATAATTGTCCAGGAGAAAATACCTAGGGACATATTGAGACAAATGAGTGCTCATTACAATAAAAGCATCTTATCTATGAATGAAATATCTGAAGGTTTAAAGTCAGTAGTTCATCAATTACGAACACATGACAAATTAAAACCACCAAGTAAACCCTCAGAAACCAATAATAGTAAACCACAGAGTACCAAAGGTACTCCAAATCAATCTAGACAATATAATTCAACACCAAAGTGGAACAGTGGCAGTGTGGGCGTATATGCAGTGGGACCCTCCAAGCCTATAGTTACTGTGTCACCCAAGAACATGACACCAAAGGGTACAGGAAGCTATGGAACATGTTTGTTCTGCAATGAGAAACATTCAATGTACCACTGCTCTAATTTTCCTGATAGTGACGCCCGTGTTGAGCGACTCAAAGATTTGCAACATTGCACGAGGTGCCTCAGGAAACATAACATCAAGGACTGTGATACCCAATTACACACCTGTAATAGGTGTAACAAAGGTCAGCACCATGCAGCATTGTGCAGAGACACCAAAACAACGTCTCCAAACCCCAAGGTGGAAGATAGCATTCCCACCACAGTACAGTACTGCAAGGTGCAACAAACAAAGAGTGTCCAATCGGCAAAGTCTAAAGGTAATACGACTTTGCCTACTGCCCAAATTACCATCCTGAATAAGAGGGCCAAGGTCCATACCCGTGGGTTGTTTGACCAAGGGTCCCAGAGAACATATATCACTAAAAAGTTGGCAGATGAATTACAATTAAGGCCTGTAGCCCAGACGTCATTCAACATCTCAGGGTTTGTAACAGATGCAGGACCTCAAGTCTACCAGGTGGTACAACCATCAGTACGTTTAGGCAGGTACATCTGTCGAGTACAAGCCATTGTGGTGGACAAAATACCAGTAGACCTACAAGTTCAAGGTCTGAGAGCAACAGCCAAATTCCTGAGAAATAGAGGAATAAAATTGGCAGATAATATTAAGTCTGATCACCTCACCGACTTCGGTCTCCTTGTAGGGACAGACTATTGCCATCGATTCATCGGTAGCCCTACTAAATATCAGGGTATAACCATGTTAAACTCTGCAGGAGGTAAATTACTCTCAGGCCCAGTATCAAGCCTGAGGAGACCTATGCCCGCAGATAAACAATACCAATAGAAATCTAAATTTGTCAGCTGATTATATTTCTCCAGTAGCATTATACTAAGGAGATTACAGCTGACTATACCAACAGAGGTTGATGTTAGTATCATCATTTAAAGCTGAAGATGAGTTCATGAGGCCTCAGTGGCAAATCAGTGAACAGTAGCCTAAAACAGCTACAAGTCACTGCGACCAATGTCACTGAACCCACTGCAGTCTCAGAACCATACTTTGCTTTAATGATGAGCTATTCAATCTTCTGAATCAATTAACTAAATTAAACCCCAATAAATTTGATGACTGATTTGATACATTTATTATTTAATCAAGATGTATTCCATGGGCCTCAGTGTTTATATATCAGTGACCAGTTACCTGAAGAAACTTCAAGTTATATCTAATGTCACTGATCTCACTGCAGTCCCTGAATCATACTTGACTGTAGTACTTGATCACTTCCAGTCTTCTGGGTTAAATAATATGTAATTAGGCTTGAATATTAGCCATTCAAGAGTTAACAGGGAAATGAAATCGCATTAGACTTCTAACCCCTGCAACTCTAGTACGGGACATCCGTCCTGTACGAACAGACACACAAATGTGTGATTACTAACTACTAACATCAAATTAATCTAATAATTCGAAGGAGGAGTATCGGTGTTCGTCTGTTCTAAATAGGACTTCGACCCGTGAGCAGCCCCTGGGGAATTATGTCGGAAAATCCGACACCATTTAATAATCATACAGATAATAGCTGTATTGTACCAACAAGTTACCCATAGAAAAGTAACTTGTAGTGGAATTACCGTCTAAAGAAAACGGGATATCATCACCACATACTATTATAATTCACCAGCTATTCTGCTGGGAATTGTTCTTAAATACATTAGTCTTTGGACTTTACCATCATAAAAACATCTCATATAAATTAACTTAATTATCAATATTAAAGTAGAGTAAATGTGACCCTTCTATCACTTTCTGACATGTGGACAATGTAAGCCAGGCGTCAGAGTGAGGGAGGGGGGTAGCCATTGTTTATACTAGACCAGAGGCTCACACGGGAGCAAATTCGGCTCCTGTTAAATTTACTTGGACGTAGTGTTATGGAAACCAAAGGTGTACCATTGTCAACACGCTGTCTACAAATTCAAGTTAAGTGTCTATCCGAAACCCGTTTATCATTCATTTATGGCCATTAATGTCAGGATATAGGGTGACCCGGTTAGATCACGTGGAAGCCTCAAACTAAAGGTAATTAAGCCAGGTCTTTAATGTTCCATGTACAGTTTTCTCTGATATAGCTTGTCATATATAGGATTCTGGCTTCACAGCTAGCGCACTTTTGACAGGTCAAGACGAGGATGCAAGATTTTGTGCACCAGTTACTGGGTGATGGAAGCTACCTCAAAGAGGATAATTTGGTGTCTACACCCTAGTTATACCTGGTGGACTAGCCTGCTGTACTATAAGATAAGGAACCTTTTCAATGTATGTAGTTAATACTGTAGTTTGATTGGCTACATATATATACTAATAACCCCCCCTAATGTGTAGAGGATCGATTTGTGAGATTATGAGATTATTGCAGAAATACAGTCCACTTATCATTATACAAATTGCTATCGAAGTATATAAATTAACGTAAATATAAATTCATATAAATTAAATAAATATAAATCTCACAGGTCGGTTCCCACAGCTGCTGACCCTACACCACCTGCTGCTGCTGACCCTACACCAGCTGCTGCTGACCCTACACCAGCTGCTGCTGCTGACCCTACACCACCTGCTGCTGCTGACCCTACACCACCTGCTGCTGCTGACCCTACACCACCTGCTGCTGCTGACCCTACACCACCTGCTGCTGCTGACACTACACCACCTGCTGCTGACCCTACACCACCTGCTGCTGACCCTACACCACCTGCTGCTGACCCTACACCACCTGCTGCTGACCCTACACCGCCTGCTGCTGACCCCACACCACCTGCTGCTGACCCTACACCAGCTGCTGCTGACCCTACACCAGCTGCTGCTGACCCTACACCACCTGCTGCTGCTGACCCTACACCACCTGCTGCTGACCCTACACCACCTGCTGCTGCTGACCCTACACCACCTGCTGCTGACCCTACACCACCTGCTGCTGCTGACCCTACACCACCTGCTGCTGACCCCACACCACCTGCTGCTGACCCTACACCACCTGCTGCTGACCCTACACCAGCTGCTGCTGACCCTACACCAGCTGCTGCTGACCCTACACCACCTGCTGCTGACCCTACACCACCTGCTGCTGACCCCACACCACCTGCTGCTGACCCTACACCACCTGCTGCTGACCCCACACCACCTGCTGCTGACCCTACACCAGCTGCTGCTGACCCTACACCAGCTGCTGCTGACCCTACACCACCTGCTGCTGCTGACCCTACACCACCTGCTGCTGACCCCACACCACCTGCTGCTGACCCTACACCACCTGCTGCTGACCCCACACCACCTGCTGCTGACCCTACACCACCTGCTGCTGACCCCACACCACCTGCTGCTGACCCTACACCAGCTGCTGCTGACCCCACACCACCTGCTGCTGACCCTACACCACCTGCTGCTGACCCTACACCAGCTGCTGCTGACCCCACACCAGCTGCTGCTGACCCCACACCACTGCTGCTGACCCTACACCAGCTGCTGCTGACCCTACACCAGCTGCTGCTGACCCTACACCAGCTGCTGCTGACCCTACACCACTGCTGCTGCTGACCCTACACCACCTGCTGCTGCTGACCCTACACCACTGCTGCTGACCCTACACCAGCCTGCTGCTGACCCTACACCACCTGCTGCTGACTCTACACCACCTGCTGCTGACCCTACACCACCTGCTGCTGACCCCACCACCTGCTGCTGACTCTACACCACCTGCTGCTGACCCCACACCACCTGCTGCTGACCCCACACCACCTGCTGCTGACCCACACCACCTGCTGCTGACCCTACACCACCTGCTGCTGACCCTACACCACTGCTGCTGACCCTACACCAGCTGCTGCTAACCCTACACCAGCTGCTGCTGACCCTACACCACCTGCTGCTGCTGTCGGAAAATCCGACACCATTTAATAATCATACAGATAATAGCTGTATTGTACTAACAAGTTACCCATAGAAAAGTAACTTGTAGTGGAATTACCGTCTAAAGAAAACGGGATATCATCACCACATACTATTATAATTCACCAGCTATTCTGCTGGGAATTGTTCTTAAATACATTAGTCTTTGGACTTTACCATCATAAAAACATCTTATATAAATTAACTTAATTATCAATATTAAAGTAGAGTAAATGTGACCCTTCTATCACTTTCTGACATGTGGACAATGTAAGCCAGGCGTCAGAGTGAGGGAGGGGGGTAGCCATTGTTTATACTAGACCAGAGGCTCACACGGGAGCAAATTCGGCTCCTGTTAAATTTACTTGGACGTAGTGTTATGGAAACCAAAGGTGTACCATTGTCAACACGCTGTCTACAAATTCAAGTTAAGTGTCTATCCGAAACCCGTTTATCATTCATTTATGGCCATTAATGTCAGGATATAGGGTGACCCGGTTAGATCACGTGGAAGCCTCAAACTAAAGGTAATTAAGCCAGGTCTTTAATGTTCCATGTACAGTTTTCTCTGATATAGCTTGTCATATATAGGATTCTGGCTTCACAGCTAGCGCACTTTTGACAGGTCATGACGAGGATGCAAGATTTTGTGCACCAGTTACTGGGTGATGGAAGCTACCTCAAAGAGGATAATTTGGTGTCTACACCCTAGTTATACCTGGTGGACTAGCCTGCTGTACTATAAGATAAGGAACCTTTTCAATGTATGTAGTTAATACTGTAGTTTGATTGGCTACATATATATACTAATAAACCCCCCCTAATGTGTAGAGGATCGATTTGTGAGATTATGAGATTATTGCAGAAATACAGTCCACTTATCATTATACAAATTGCTATCGAAGTATATAAATTAACGTAAATATAAATTCATATAAATTAAATAAATATAAATCTCACAGGTCGGTTCCCACAGCTGCTGACCCTACACCACCTGCTGCTGCTGACCCTACACCAGCTGCTGCTGACCCTACACCAGCTGCTGCTGCTGACCCTACACCACCTGCTGCTGCTGACCCTACACCACCTGCTGCTGACCCTACACCACCTGCTGCTGACCCTACACCACCTGCTGCTGACCCTACACCAGCTGTTGCTGACCCTACACCACCTGCTGCTGACCCTACACCACCTGCTGCTGCTGACCCTTCACCACCTGCTGCTGACCCTACACCAGCTGCTGCTGACCCTACACCACCTGCTGCTGACCCTACACCACCTGCTGCTGACCCCACACCACCAGCTGCTGCTGACCCTACACCAGCTGCTGCTGACCCTACACCAGCTGCTGCTGACCCTACACCAGCTGCTGCTGACCCTACACCACCTGCTGCTGACCCTACACCACCTGCTGCTGACCCCACACCACCAGCTGCTGCTGACCCTACACCAGCTGCTGCTGACCCTACACCACCTGCTGCTGACCCTACACCACCTGCTGCTGACCCTACACCACCTGCTGCTGACCCTACACCACCTGCTGCTGCTGACCCTACACCACCTGCTGCTGACCCCACACCACCTGCTGCTGACCCTACACCAGCTGCTGCTGACCCACACAACCTGCTGCTGACCCTACACCACCTGCTGCTGACCCTACACCAGCTGCTGCTGCTGACCCCACACCACCTGCTGCTGCTGACCCCACACCACCTGCTGCTGACCCTACACCAGCTGCTGCTGACCCTACACCAGCTGCTGCTAACCCTACACCAGCTGCTGCTGACCCTACACCACCTGCTGCTGCTGTCGGAAAATCCGACACCATTTAATAATCATACAGATAATAGCTGTATTGTACCAACAAGTTACCCATAGAAAGTAACTTGTAGTGGAATTACCGTCTAAAGAAAACGGGATATCATCACCACATACTATTATAATTCACCAGCTATTCTGCTGGGAATTGTTCTTAAATACATTAGTCTTTGGACTTTACCATCATAAAAACATCTTATATAAATTAACTTAATTATCAATATTAAAGTAGAGTAAATGTGACCCTTCTATCACTTTCTGACATGTGGACAATGTAAGCCAGGCGTCAGAGTGAGGGAGGGGGGGTAGCCATTGTTTATACTAGACCAGAGGCTCACACGGGAGCAAATTCGGCTCCTGTTAAATTTACTTGGACGTAGTGTTATGGAAACCAAAGGTGTACCATTGTCAACACGCTGTCTACAAATTCAAGTTAAGTGTCTATCCGAAACCCGTTTATCATTCATTTATGGCCATTAATGTCAGGATATAGGGTGAACCCGGTTAGATCACGTGGAAGCCTCAAACTAAAGGTAATTAAGCCAGGTCTTTAATGTTCCATGTACAGTTTTCTCTGATATAGCTTGTCATATATAGGATTCTGGCTTCACAGCTAGCGCACTTTTGACAGGTCAAGACGAGGATGCAAGATTTTGTGCACCAGTTACTGGGTGATGGAAGCTACCTCAAAGAGGATAATTTGGTGTCTACACCCTAGTTATACCTGGTGGACTAGCCTGCTGTACTATAAGATAAGGAACCTTTTCAATGTATGTAGTTAATACTGTAGTTTGATTGGCTACATATATATACTAATAAACCCCCCTAATGTGTAGAGGATCGATTTGTGAGATTATGAGATTATTGCAGAAATACAGTCCACTTATCATTATACAAATTGCTATCGAAGTATTAAATTAACGTAAATATAATTCATATAAATTAAATAAATATAAATCTCACAGTCGGTTCCCACATTATTTGGACCTTCGGAACCGGAATATTCGGTCCTATGAACCCACATTTGGTCATCTTAGTACCGGATGAACCAGTTATCCAGTGGATTCATTAAATATACTAGTGCAGTGTGATTTAAACAAAGCCAGTCAAGACGGCAGCGTAGCCTCGAGGGAGCTCAGGAGCCTCCCTCAGCCGAGTTCAGCTTCGTCAGCGGTTTCATGCACACCCACACATATTTGGTGGCGTGTTATTTCGTGAAATGACAGCGCTAATATAGAAGCCAGCCAAATTAGTGGCTGTGTCCTCGCAAGATTGTTCACGGATTTCGTGGTGTTACATTTCGCGAGAGATTATCTACGAATTTTGTGGACTTTATTTCG